>NC_134489.1:110109095-110360916 GCF_040206685.1 Ascaphus truei | reverse complement strand
ATGATACAGGGAGCGGGGGGGCGTGCGGTGACACGCCGTTATTGTGACCGATGATACAGGGAGCGGGGGGCGTGCGGTGACACGCCGTTATTGTGACCGATGATACAGGGAGCGGGGGGGCGTTGCGGTGACACGCGTTATTGTGACCGATGATACAGGGAGCGGGGGGCGTGCGGTGACACGCCGTTATTGTGACGATGATACAGGGAGCGGGGGGCGTGCGGTGACACGCCGTTATTGTGACGATGATACAGGAGCGGGGGGGTGCGGTGACACGCCGTTATTGTGACCATGATACAGGGAGCGGGGGGGGGGCGTGCGGTGACACCGCGTTATTGTGACCATGATACAGGAGCGGGGGGCGTGCGGTGACACGCCGTTATTGTGACCTGATACAGGAGCGGGGGCGTGCGTGACACGCCGTTATTGTGACCATGATACAGGGAGCGTGCGGTGACACGCCGTTATTGTGACCATGATACAGGGAGCGGGGGGGGCGTGCGGTGACACGCCGTTATTGTGACCGATGATACAGGGAGCGGGGGGGCGTGCGGTGACACGCCGTTATTGTGACGCATGATACAGGGAGCGGGAGGCGTGCGGTGACACGCCGTTATTGTGACGATGATACAGGAGCGGGGGGCGTGCGGTGACACGCCGTTATTGTGACATGATACAGGGAGCGGGGGGGCGTGCGGTGACACGCCGTTATTGTGACGATGATACAGGGAGCGGGGGGGGGCGGTGCGGTGACACCGCGTTATTGTGACGATGATACAGGGAGCGGGGGGCGGTGCGGTGACACGCCGTTATTGTGACGATGATACAGGGAGCGGGGGTCGTGCGGTGACACGCCGTTATTGTGACCGATGATACAGGAGCGGGGGGGGCGTGCGGTGACACGCCGTTATTGTGACCATGATACAGGGAGCGGGGGGGCGTGCGGTGACACGCCGTTATTGTGACCATGATACAGGGAGCGGGGGGAGCGTGCGGTGACACGCTCGTTATTGTGACGATGATACAGGAGGGGGGGCGTGCGGTGACACGCCGTTATTGTGACCATGATACAGGGAGCGGGGGCGTTGCGGGTGACACGCCGTTATTGTGACCGATGATACAGGGAGCGGGGGGCGTGCGGTGACACGCCGTTATTGTGACCATGATACAGGGAGCGGGGGGGGGGCGTTGCGGTGACACGCCGTTATTGTGACCGATGATACAGGGAGCGGGAGCGTGCGGTGACACGCCGTTATTGTGACCATGATACAGGGAGCGGGGGGCGTGCGGTGACACGCCGTTATTGTGACCATGATACAGGGAGCGGGGGGGCGTGCGGTGACACGCCGTTATTGTGACCATGATACAGGGAGCGGGGAGCGTGCGGTGACACGCCGTATTGTGACGATGATACAGGAGCGGGGGGCGTGCGGGACACGCCGTTATGTGACCATGATACAGGGAGCGGGGGCGTGCGGTGACACGCCGTTATTGTGACGATACAGGGAGCGGGGCGTGCGGTGACACGCCGTTATTGTGACCATGATACAGGGAGCGGGGGGGGGGCGGTGCGGTGACACGCCGTTATTGTGACCATGATACAGGGAGCGGGGGGCGTGCGGTGACACGCCGTTATTGTGACATGATACAGGGAGCGGGGGGGCGTGCGGTGACACGCCGTTATTGTGACCATGATACAGGGAGCGGGGGGCGTGCGGTGACACGCCGTTATTGTGACCATGATACAGGGAGCGGGGAGCGTGCGGTGACACGCCGTTATTGTGACCATGATACAGGGAGCGGGGGGCGTGCGGTGACACGCTGTTATTGTGACCATGATACAGGGAGCGGGGGGCGTGCGGTGACACGCCGTTATTGTGACGATGATACAGGGAGCGCGGGGCGTGCGGTGACACGCCGTTATTGTGACCATGATACAGGGAGCGGGGGGGGCGTGCGGTGACACGCCGTTATTGTGACCATGATACAGGGAGCGGGGGGCGTGCGGTGACACGCCGTTATTGTGACCATGATACAGGGAGCGGGGGGCGTGCGGTGACACGCCGTTATTGTGACCATGATACAGGGAGCGGGGGGCGTGCGGTGACACGCCGTTATTGTGACCATGATACAGGGAGCGGGGGGCGTGCGGTGACACGCCGTTATTGTGACCATGATACAGGGAGCGGGGGGCGTGCGGTGACACGCCGTTATTGTGACCATGATACAGGGAGCGGGGGGCGTGCGGTGACACGCCGTTATTGTGACCATGATACAGGGAGCGGGGGGCGTGCGGTGACACGCCGTTATTGTGACCATGATACAGGGAGCGGGGGGCGTGCGGTGACACGCCGTTATTGTGACCATGATACAGGGAGCGGGGGGCGTGCGGTGACACGCCGTTATTGTGACCATGATACAGGGAGCGGGGGGTCGTGCGGTGACACGCCGTTATTGTGACCATGATACAGGGAGCGGGGGGCGTGCGGTGACACGCCGTTATTGTGACGATGATACAGGGAGCGGGGGGCGTGCGGTGACACGCCGTTATTGTGACGATGATACAGGGAGCGGGGGGCGTGCGGTGACACGCCGTTATTGTGACCATGATACAGGGAGCGGGGGGGCGTGCGGTGACACGCCGTTATTGTGACCATGATACAGGGAGCGGGGGGGCGTGCGGTGACACGCCGTTATTGTGACCATGATACAGGGAGCGGGGGGCGTGCGGTGACACGCCGTTATTGTGACGATGATACAGGGAGCGGGGGGGGGGCGTGCGGTGACACGCCGTTATTGTGACGATGATACAGGGAGCGGGGGGCGTGCGGTGACACGCCGTTATTGTGACAATGATACAGGGAGCGGGGGGCGTGCGGTGACACGCCGTTATTGTGACCATGATACAGGGAGCGGGGGGCGTGCGGTGACACGCCGTTATTGTGACCATGATACAGGGAGCGGGGGGCGTGCGGTGACACGCCGTTATTGTGACCATGATACAGGGAGCGGGGGGCGTGCGGTGACACGCCGTTATTGTGACGATGATACAGGGAGCGCGGGGCGTGCGGTGACACGCCGTTATTGTGACCATGATACAGGGAGCGGGGGGCGTGCGGTGACACGCCGTTATTGTGACCATGATACAGGGAGCGGGGGGCGTGCGGTGACACGCCGTTATTGTGACGATGATACAGGGAGCGGGGGGCGTGCGGTGACACGCCGTTATTGTGACCATGATACAGGGAGCGGGGGGCGTGCGGTGACACGCCGTTATTGTGACGATGATACAGGGAGCGGGGGGGGGCGTGCGGTGACACGCCGTTATTGTGACCATGATACAGGGAGCGGGGGGCGTGCGGTGACACGCCGTTATTGTGACGATGATACAGGGAGCGGGGGGCGTGCGGTGACACGCCGTTATTGTGACCATGATACAGGGAGCGGGGGGCGTGCGGTGACACGCCGTTATTGTGACGATGATACAGGGAGCGGGGGGCGTGCGGTGACACGCCGTTATTGTGACCATGATACAGGGAGCGGGGGGCGTGCGGTGACACGCCGTTATTGTGACCATGATACAGGGAGCGGGGGGCGTGCGGTGACACGCTGTTATTGTGACCATGATACAGGGAGCGGGGAGCGTGCGGTGACACGCTGTTATTGTGACCATGATACAGGGAGCGGGGGGCGTGCGGTGACACGCCGTTATTGTGACCATGATACAGGGAGCGGGGGGGCGTGCGGTGACACGCCGTTATTGTGACGATGATACAGGGAGCGCGGGGCGTGCGGTGACACGCCGTTATTGTGACCATGATACAGGGAGCGGGGGGCATGCGGTGACACGCCGTTATTGTGACCATGATACAGGGAGCGGGGGGCGTGCGGTGACACGCCGTTATTGTGACCATGATACAGGGAGCGGGGGGGCGTGCGGTGACACGCCGTTATTGTGACGATGATACAGGGAGCGCGGGGCGTGCGGTGACACGCCGTTATTGTGACGATGATACAGGGAGCGGGGGGCGTGCGGTGACACGCCGTTATTGTGACGATGATACAGGGAGCGGGGGGCGTGCGGTGACACGCCGTTATTGTGACGATGATACAGGGAGCGGGGGGCGTGCGGTGACACGCCGTTATTGTGACCATGATACAGGGAGCGGGGGGCGTGCGGTGACACGCCGTTATTGTGACGATGATACAGGGAGCGGGGGGCGTGCGGTGACACGCCGTTATTGTGACGATGATACAGGGAGCGGGGGGTGTGCGGTGACACGCCGTTATTGTGACGATGATACAGGGAGCGGGGGGCGTGTGGTGACACGCCGTTATTGTGACGATGATACAGGGAGCGGGGGGCGTGCGGTGACACGCCGTTATTGTGACCATGATACAGGGAGCGGGGGGCGTGCGGTGACACGCCGTTATTGTGACCATGATACAGGGAGCGGGGGGCGTGCGGTGACACGCCGTTATTGTGACGATGATACAGGGAGCGGGGGGGGTGCGGTGACACGCCGTTATTGTGACCATGATACAGGGAGCGGGGGGTGTGCGGTGACACGCCGTTATTGTGACCATGATACAGGGAGCGGGGGGCGTGCGGTGACACGCCGTTATTGTGACGATGATACAGGGAGCGGGGGGCGTGCGGTGACACGCCGTTATTGTGACCATGATACAGGGAGCGCGGGGCGTGCGGTGACACGCCGTTATTGTGACGATGATACAGGGAGCGGGGGGCGTGCGGTGACACGCCGTTATTGTGACGATGATACAGGGAGCGCGGGGCGTGCGGTGACACGCCGTTATTGTGACCATGATACAGGGAGCGGGGGGCGTGCGGTGACACGCCGTTATTGTGACCATGATACAGGGAGCGGGGGGGGGCGTGCGGTGACACGCCGTTATTGTGACCATGATACAGGGAGCGGGGGGCGTGCGGTGACACGCCGTTATTGTGACCATGATACAGGGAGCGGGGGGGCGTGCGGTGACACGCCGTTATTGTGACCATGATACAGGGAGCGGGGGGCGTGCGGTGACACGCCGTTATTGTGACCATGATACAGGGAGCGGGGGGCGTGCGGTGACACGCCGTTATTGTGACCATGATACAGGGAGCGGGGGGCGTGCGGTGACACGCCGTTATTGTGACCATGATACAGGGAGCGGGGGGCGTGCGGTGACACGCCGTTATTGTGACCATGATACAGGGAGCGGGGGGTGTGCGGTGACACGCCGTTATTGTGACGATGATACAGGGAGCGGGGGGGGGGGCGTGCTGTGACACGCCGTTATTGTGACGATGATACAGGGAGCGCGGGGCGTGCGGTGACACGCCGTTATTGTGACGATGATACAGGGAGCGCGGGGCGTGCGGTGACACGCCGTTATTGTGACGATGATACAGGGAGCGGGGGGCGTGCGGTGACACGCCGTTATTGTGACGATGATACAGGGAGCGGGGGGCGTGCGGTGACACGCCGTTATTGTGACCATGATACAGGGAGCGGGGGGCGTGCGGTGACACGCCGTTATTGTGACGATGATACAGGGAGCGCGGGGCGTGCGGTGACACGCCGTTATTGTGACGATGATACAGGGAGCGCGGGGCGTGCGGTGACACGCCGTTATTGTGACGATGATACAGGGAGCGCGGGGCGTGCGGTGACACGCCGTTATTGTGACGATGATACAGGGAGCGCGGGGCGTGCGGTGACACGCCGTTATTGTGACGATGATACAGGGAGCGCGGGGCGTGCGGTGACACGCCGTTATTGTGACCATGATACAGGGAGCGGGGGGGGGGGGCGTGCGGTGACACGCCGTTATTGTGACCATGATACAGGGAGCGGGGGGGGGGGGGCGTGCGGTGACACGCCGTTATTGTGACCATGATCTGAATTCATTAGAATCTGATTCAGACACCGGCAGCTGTGGGATTTTCTCATGTGCTTTATGGGTTAGAATCAGGTTCTGAGAAGTAACAGACCAGGAGCTGGTCACCGTCCTGTGTCTGATCCGGTTTATAAGAGAACGCACATTGTACATTCAATGTTGATTTAACACAATCAATAGGTGATAGGATTGTAGTTGTGATAAAACGTTGTCTCCCACACTGTATTGGCAGCGCACTGTCTCAGATATATTGTAACCCGCCTCTAACCGCTGAACATCAGCTGATTACATTGTGAAGCATGAAGTGCAGCTGCGATACACAATAACACGACATGAATGAACCCCGCATCATGCATCCATTTCTGGGCTCTTGTTAAGGTGCCGCAGACGATTTGAGACGACAATCGCCATGGTCCATGCGAGGAGAGGCGCAGACCCATCAAAACATACCTTACTGTCACATTTATATTTAATTTCAGTGTGGCTTGTGAGGCAGGAGAACATCCGATGGGCTTGTACAGAAGGATTGAACAGAGTGAGCGCGTTGGGTGACTGTAAGGACCGCAGCTCATATTTAGTCCCGTTATGCAGCCAAGAGCTGCTTATCTGGGCAGGGTTCCTTAAATGGCTCATTTGGCATTAAGCTGAGAATCTGACATGTGAAGCAGTGTGGGTCTGTGTGTGCTAGTGTGGGTCTGTGTGTGTTAGTGTGTGCTAGTGTGGGTCTGTGTGGGTCTGTGTGTGTTAGTGTGTGCTAGTGTGGGTCAGTGTGTGTTAGTGTGTGCTAGTGTGTGTTAGTGTGGGTCTGTGTGGATCTGTGTGGGTCTGTGTGGGTCCGTGTGTGTTAGTGTGGGTCTGTGTGTGTTAGTGTGTGCTAGTGTGGGTCTGTGTGTGTCAGTGTGTGCTAGTGTGGGTCTGAGTGTGTTAGTGTGTGCTAGTGTGGGTCTGTGTGTGTTAGTGTGTGCTAGTGTGGGTCTGTGTGGGTCTGTGTGTGTTAGTGTGTGCTAGTGTGGGTCTGAGTGGGTCTGTGTGTGTTAGTGTGTGCTAGTGTGGGTCTGTGTGTGTTAGTGTGTGCTAGTGTGGGTGGATGTGGGTGGGATACGTGATGCAGTTGCCAGGGAATGTTTCCATGGTTGCAGAATAATCAGCCTGACAGACAGCACATGTAATATGTATGAATACAGCACATGTAATATGTATGAATACAGCACATGTAATATGTATGAATACAGCACATGTAATATGTATGAATACAGCACATGTTATATGTATGAATACAGCACAAGATCCCACATGCAGAATGTGACCACAGAAGGTTATATAACGGTGTTACATGGAGAGGGGCAGCGGGACGAGCTCTGGCTCCGGCGCAGGGCAAAGAGAGAGCCCGTCATGGGAGGTGTCAGAATAACCAGTGAATCTAACACACGCGCACGCGCTCGCACGCACACGCGCAGTGCAAAGGAGTCGTTCTTATATAACCGTGTGCTGACGCCCGAGTGATGTACTTACCTGGCAGCTCACACCTGAAGATGTAGCGTGACTTGTAGACACTGCCCCTACACACACACTTAGCACACGGTGTGTGACAGCTAACGTCTTCTCTCGCTATTCTCCTATTACTGCATATTATCCCTTATACATGGGGGCAAGCACTTAGAGTGTAAGCTCTGCGGGACAGAGTCTCCTTTAGCCTCATGTTGTCACTTCCCCTTTGCACTTATTCCCAGTGTTTGTAATGTACATTATTTACCTCCTATTACAATGCTGTACAGCGCTGCGTACATGGCCAGAGCTGTATAAATGACACATACTTTGTGGGGCAGTGAGGGAGCTCAAGGCCGTGGCTGTTATTGGCACAGACCAGGGGCGGCCAACTCCAGTCCTCAAGGGCTACCAACAGGTCAGGTTTTTAGGGATAACCCTGCTTCAGCATAGGTGGTGCAGTCTAAGACTGAGCCACTGATTGAGCCACCTGTGCTGAAGCAGGGATATCCTGAAAACCTGACCTGTTGATGGCCCTTGGGAACTGGAGTTGGCCGCCCTTGGCCCAGACTGACACTGCTTTTAGTGCCGGGTTCTAACGTGGGGTATTCTTGTTCAGAGGTCCAAGAACAGCAGCCCCAACAACGCGGCTATCAGCGCGGCTATCAGCGCGGCTATCAGGGCGGCTATCAGCGCGGCTATCAGGGCGGCTATCAGGGCGGCTATCAGCGCGGCTATCAGCGCGGCTATCAGCGCGGCTATCAGCGCGGCTATCAGCGCGGCTATCAGCGCGGCTATCAGCGCGGTAAAATGTGTTACCAGGAAGTAATGCAGTGAGAGTTACCGCTCGTTCTCACTTATGTCCTGGGCACAGAGTTATGATGACAAATACAGTTACATAAATGAGCACGGTATACATTATATACAAGACATTGCATGCACAGTTAGAGATAATATATATTACTAGCTGAGAGCCCCGGCGTTGCCCGGGATGTTTGTGGTGTGGGTGTGGCATTTGGGTGGGGAGTGGTCCACGCGGCCCATGTGCGGTGGTAGTGCTGCTGTGGCTGTACTGATGGTGATTGTATTGGTGTGCTGATTTGGGAGGGTTTAGTGCTGATGTGGGGGTGCGGATGTGGGTGTGCCGATGGGGGAGGTGCAAAGGTGGCGATGTGTGGGTGCTGATGGTGTTGATGGGGGCTGGGAATGGTGGGGAGCCGAGAATGCCAGTGTGCTGGGGGGGCATGGGATACCGGTGTGCTGATGTGGTGGTGCTGGGGTGTGTGTGTGTATACATGTTTGTGTGTATACATTGTATGTGTGTGTGTGTATACATGTGTGTGTGTGTATGTGTACGTGTGTGTGTATGTGTATACACGTGTGTGTGTATACACGTATGTGTGTGTATACACATGTGTGTATACACGTGTGTGTATACACGTGTGTGTGTGTATACACGTGTGTGTGTATACGTTTGTGTGTATACACATTTGTGTATACACGTGTATACATGTTTGTGTGTGTGTATACATGTTTGTGTGTATACATTGTATGTGTGTGTGTGTGTATAAGTGTGTGTGTGTGTGTGTACATTTGTGTGTGCGTACACATGTTTGTGTGTGTATACACATGTGTGTGTGTGTGTGTATACATGTGTGTGTGTGTATACATGTGTGTGTATACACATGTGTGTGTGTGTATACATGTGTGTGTGTACACATGTGTGTGTGTACACGTGTGTGTGTGTACACATGTGTGTGTGTGTACACATGTGTGTGTGTGTATACACGTGTGTGTGTATACATGTGTGTGTGTATACATGTGTGTGTATACATGTGTGTGTGTGTGTGTATACATTATGTGTATGTATACCTGTGTGTATACGTGTGTGAGTGTATACGTGTGTGTGTGTGTGTATGTTTCCATGTGTGTGTGTGTATGTCTCCATGTGTGTGTGTGTATGTCTCCATGTGTGTGTGTACGTGTACATGTGTGTGAGTATATGTGTACATGTGTGTGTGTGTACGTGTCTACGTGTACATGTGTGTGTGTGTGTGTGTGTACGTGTACATGTGTGTGTGTGTGTGTACGTGTCTACGTGTACGTGTGTGTGTGTCTACGTGCGTGTGTGTACGTGTGTACGTGTGTGTGTACGTGTGTGTCTACGTGTGTGTGTGTCTACGTGTGTGTGTTTGTGTATACGTGTGTGTGTTTGTGTCTACGTGTGTGTGTTTGTGTATACGTGTGTGTGTGTGTACGTGTGTGTGTGTCTACGTCTGTGTGTGTGTGTGTGTCTACGTGTGTGTGTGTGTGTGTCTACGTGTGTGTGTGTGTCCCTGTGTGTGTTTGTGTCCCTGTGTGTCCTTTGGCCCGTGACTCCGCCTCAGGGAAGGGGGGGGGGTGGGGGGGAGATGGTGGGAAGGAGGGGGGGGAAGGGGAGGTGGGGGGGAGGTGGTGGGAAGGGGGGGGTGGGGGGGAGGTGGGGGGGAGGTGGTGGGAAGGGGGGGGAGGTGGTGGGGAGTTGGGAAGGGGGGTGGGGGAGGTGGGAAGGGGGGTGGGGGAGGTGGGAAGGGGGGTGGAGGTGGTGAGGAGATGGTGGGAGGTTGTAAGGGGGGAGTGAAGGGAAGGTGAAGGGGGGGTGAAGGGGAGGTGAAGGTGGGGGTGGAGGGGAGGTGAAGGGGGGGGGTGGAGGGGAGGTGAAGGGGGGGGGTGGAGGGGAGGGGGTGGAGGGGAGGTGAAGGGGGGTGGAGGGGAGGTGAAGGGGGGGGTGGAGGGGAGGTGAAGGGGGGGGTGGAGGGGAGGTGAAGGGGGGGGTGGAGGGAGGTGGAAGGGAAGGGAAGTGGAGTGAGGGGAGGTGAGGGGTGGGTGAGGGGAGGTGAGGTGAAGGGGGGTGAGGGGAGGTGAGGTGAAGGGGGGTGAGGGGAGGTGAAGGGCGCTCCCTCAGCCGTCCGGCCGCTCACTCACCCGTCCGGCAGCTCCCTCACCCGTCCGGCCGCTCCCTCAGCCGTCCGGCCGCTCCCACGTGGTCTGAGGCGGGAGGCAGCTTGTTGTGGCCGCTCCCCAGCTGTGTCCCGGGCGCTCGCTCGCTCCGCTGACTGTAGCGGCGCCAGGGGGTGAAGGGGGGTGAAGGGGAGGTGAAGGCCGCTCACTCACCCGTCCGGAAGGTCCCACGTGGTCTGAGGCGGGAGGCAGCTTGTTGTGGCCGCTCTCCCGCTGTGTCCCGGGCGCTCGCTCGCTCCGCTGACTGTAGCGGCGCCGGGGGGGGGGGGGTGGAGGGGAGGTGATTTGAAGGGGGGTGAGGGGTGGGTGAAAGCCGCTCACTCACCCGTCCGGCAGCTCCCTCACCCGTCCGGCCGCTCCCACGTGGAACTGAGGCGGGAGGCAGCTTGTTGTGGCCGCTCCCCCGCTGTGTCCCGGGCGCTCGCTCCTCCGCTGACTGTAGCGGCGCCGGGGGGGGGGGGGGGGGGTTGAAAGCGCGGGAGACACGGGGAGAGGAGGAGGCTGATTTCGGGGAGGAAGAGGCGGAGGCTCCGGCGGGTATGGCCCCCCCCCCCCGGTTATACATGCTGCTAATGTACACCCCCCCCCTACTGTGTGTGTGTGTCCGTGTCCGTGTCCGTGTCCGTGTGTGTGTGTGTGTGTGTGTCCGTGTGTGAGTGTGTGTGTGTGTGTGTCCGTGTGTGTGTGTGTGTGTGTCCCTGTGTGTGTGTGTGTGTGTGTCCCTGTGTGTCCTTTGGGCCGTCACTCCGCCTCAGGCCAATGAGAGGTGTGCGGGGGCGGCCCAAGGGACCAATGAGATTTCCCCTAGGGACACCGGACATCCAGCAGGCAGGCAGGCAAACATACAGTGCTTTCACTAATATAGTATAAGATAGGCGTATGAAACAGTTACAGACCAGATTAAAATGTGAGACAGCCTTAGATTTGAAAGAATTTAGACTGGTGGTGGATGTGAGAGTCTCCGGTAGACTGTTCCAGTTTTGGGGTGCACGGTAAGAGAAGGAGGAGCGGCCGGATACTTTGTTGAGCCTTGGGACCATGAACAGTCTTTTGGAGTGAGATCTCAGGTGATAAGTGCTGCGTGTGGTAGGGGTGAGGAGCTTGTTCAGGTAGCTGGGTAGCTTGCCCAGAAAGTATTTGAAGGCGAGACAGGAAAGGTGAACTTTGTGCCTAGACTCTAGTGATGACCAATCTAGTTCTTTGAGCATTTCGCAGTGATGTGTGTTATAGTTGCTCTTAGCACAGCTACCTGCACAAGGCTATCAGCGTGGCTATCAGCGCAGCTATCAGTATGGCTAATAGCGAGACTATCTGTGCGGCTAACAACGCGGCTATCAGCCCGGCTATCAGTACAGCTAACAGCGAGACTATCTGTGCGGCTAACAGCGTGGCTATCAGCGCGGCTATCAGCGCGGCTATCAGCGCGGTTATCAGCGCGGTTATCAGTACGGCTAACAGCGAGACTATCTGTGCGGCTAACAACGCGGCTATCAGTACGGCTATCCGTACGGCTATCAGCGCGGCTATCAGACACGGCTATCCGTACGGCTAACAGCGAGACTATCTGTGCGGATATCAGACCGGCTAACAGCGCGGCTAACAGCGAGACTATCTGTGCGGCTATCAGAATGGCTAAAAGCGTGGCTAGCTGCCCGGCTATCAGCGCGGCTAACAGCGAGACTATCTGTGCGGCTATCAGAACGGCTAACAGCGTGGCTAGCTGTGCGGCTAACAGCGCGGCTATTAGCACGAGCTGAATGATCTGACAGCAGAGAAAAAAAACAAGGGCCGTGAAGCGTGTCTACACGGGGAAAACTAAAGCTGATCCCCCGCCAGCGCCGGGGAGCCAATCCGTCTAATAATTAAGTGCACTGTCCATAAACAGCGCGGCTCACAGACGGATGTTCAATACGCGCGCATCACGCATCTCTCAGAATAAAACACCCGCTCTGAGCAGAAAGTCAATCTGTTTAAACGGATGTGCAGAAAATGCGATTCTAAAGTCTCTACTCCAGGCGGCTGCTAAGTGAGAAAGTGTAAATGTCACCAATTCAGCTTTCCTTGTAGGCGGCTTGTAACGCTTAATATCAGCGGTCCGATAAATGTATCAAACTGTGTTATCTCCACCACATGTAACGGTGCCTCTAGCACGGTGACCACAGACCCCGACAGAGATTCTCAGTGTCACTTGCCTTGATAATAGGGTAACATCTTTCTACGTAGGTGTAGCTGTTACTATTTATGTAGGTGTAGCTGTTACTATTTACGTAGGTGTAGCTGTTACTATTTATGTAGGTGTAGCTGTTACTATTTACGTAGGTGTAGCTGTTACTATTTATGTAGGTGTAGCTGTTACTATTTACGTAGGTGTAGCTGTTACTATTTATGTAGGTGTAGCTGTTACTATTTATGTAGGTGTAGCTGTTACTATTTATGTAGGTGTAGCTGTTACTATTTATGTAGGTGTAGCTGTTACTATTTATGTAGGTGTAGCTGTTACTATTTATGTAGGTGTAGCTGTTACTATTTACGTAGGTGTAGCTGTTACTATTTATGTAGGTGTAGCTGTTACTATTTACGTAGGTGTAGCTGTTACTATTTATGTAGGTGTAGCTGTTACTATTTATGTAGGTGTAGCTGTTACTATTTATGTAGGTGTAGCTGTTACTATTTATGTAGGTGTAGCTGTTACTATTTACGTAGGTGTAGCTGTTACTATTTATGTAGGTGTAGCTGTTACTATTTACGTAGGTGTAGCTGTTACTATTTATGTAGGTGTAGCTGTTACTATTTATGTAGGTGTAGCTGTTACTATTTATGTAGGTGTAGCTGTTACTATTTATGTAGGTGTAGCTGTTACTATTTACGTAGGTGTAGCTGTTACTATTTACGTAGGTGTAGCTGTTACTATTTACGTAGGTGTAGGTGTTACTATTTACGTAGGTGTAGCTGTTACTATTTACCTAGGTGTAGCTGTTACTATTTACGTAGGTGTAGGTGTTACTATTTACGTAGGTGTAGGTGTTACTATTTACGTAGGTGTAGGTGTTACTATTTACGTAGGTGTAGCTGTTACTATTTACGTAGGTGTAGCTGTTACTATTTACGTAGGTGTAGGTGTTACTATTTACGTAGGTGTAGCTGTTACTATTTATGTAGGTGTAGGTGTTACTATTTACGTAGGTGTAGCTGTTACTATTTACCTAGGTGTAGGTGTTACTATTTACGTAGGTGTAGCTGTTACTATTTACGTAGGTGTAGCTGTTACTATTTACGTAGGTGTAGGTGTTACTATTTACGTAGGTGTAGGTGTTACTATTTACGTAAGTGTAGGTGTTACTATTTACGTAGGTGTAGGTGTTACTATTTACGTAGGTGTAGGTGTTACTATTTACGTAGGTGTAGGTGTTACTATTTACGTAGGTGTAGCTGTTACTATTTACGTAGGTGTAGCTGTTACTATTTACGTAGATGTATGTGTTACTATTTACGTAGATGTAGGTGTTACTATTTACGTAGGTGTAGGTGTTACTATTTACGTAGGTGTAGGTGTTACTATTTACGTAGGTGTAGGTGTTACTATTTACGTAGATGTAGGTGTTACTATTTACGTAGATGTAGGTGTTACTATTTACGTAGGTGTAGGTGTTACTATTTACGTAGATGTAGGTGTTACTATTTACGTAGGTGTAGGTGTTACTATTTACGTAGATGTAGGTGTTACTATTTACGTAGGTGTAGGTGTTACTATTTACGTAGATGTAGGTGTTACTATTTACGTAGATGTAGGTGTTACTATTTACGTAGGTGTAGGTGTTACTATTTACGTAGATGTAGGTGTTACTATTTATGTAGGTGTAGCTGTTACTATTTACGTAGATGTAGGTGTTACTATTTACGTAGGTGTAGCTGTTACTATTTACGTAGCTGTAGGTGTTACTATTTACGTAGATGTAGGTGTTACTATTTACGTAGCTGTAGGTGTTACTATTTACATAGATGTAGGTGTTACTATTTACGTAGGTGTAGGTGTTACTATTTACGTAGGTGTAGGTGTTACTATTTACGTAGATGTAGGTGTTACTATTTACGTAGATGTAGGTGTTACTATTTACGTAGGTGTTACTATTTACGTAGATGTAGGTGATACTATTTATGTAGGTGTAGCTGTTACTATTTACGTAGCTGTAGGTGTTACTATTTATGTAGGTGTAGCTGTTACTATTTACGTAGATGTAGCTGTTACTATTTACGTAGGTGTAGCTGTTACTATTTACGTAGCTGTAGGTGTTACTATTTACGTAGGTGTTGGTGTTACTATTTACGTAGGTGTAGGTGTTACTATTTACGTAGGTGTAGGTGTTACTATTTACGTAGGTGTAGCTGTTACTATTTACGTAGGTGTAGGTGTTACTATTTATGTAGGTGTAGGTGTTACTATTTACGTAGGTGTAGGTGTTACTATTTACGTAGATGTAGGTGTTACTATTTACGTAGGTGTAGGTGTTACTATTTACGTAGATGTAGGTGTTACTATTTACGTAGATGTAGGTGTTACTATTTACGTAGGTGTAGGTGTTACTATTTACGTAGCTGTAGGTGTTACTATTTACGTAGATGTAGGTGTTACTATTTACGTAGGTGTAGGTGTTACTATTTACGTAGATGTAGGTGTTACTATTTATGTAGGTGTAGCTGTTACTATTTACGTAGATGTAGGTGTTACTATTTACGTAGGTGTAGCTGTTACTATTTACGTAGCTGTAGGTGTTACTATTTACGTAGATGTAGGTGTTACTATTTACGTAGATGTAGGTGTTCTATTTACGTAGCTGTAGGTGTTACTATTTACGTAGATGTAGGTGTTACTATTTACGTAGGTGTAGGTGTTACTATTTACGTAGGTGTAGGTGTTACTATTTACGTAGATGTAGGTGTTACTATTTACGTAGATGTAGGTGTTACTATTTACGTAGGTGTTACTATTTACGTAGATGTAGGTGTTACTATTTACGTAGGTGTAGGTGTTACTATTTACGTAGGTGTAGGTGTTACTATTTACGTAGATGTAGGTGTTACTATTTACGTAGGTGTAGGTGTTACTATTTACGTAGGTGTAGGTGTTACTATTTACGTAGATGTAGGTGTTACTATTTACGTAGATGTAGGTGTTACTATTTACGTAGGTGTTACTATTTACGTAGATGTAGGTGTTACTATTTATGTAGGTGTAGCTGTTACTATTTACGTAGCTGTAGGTGTTACTATTTATGTAGGTGTAGCTGTTACTATTTACGTAGATGTAGCTGTTACTATTTACGTAGGTGTAGCTGTTACTATTTACGTAGCTGTAGGTGTTACTATTTACGTAGGTGTAGGTGTTACTATTTACGTAGGTGTAGGTGTTACTATTTACGTAGGTGTAGGTGTTACTATTTACGTAGGTGTAGCTGTTACTATTTACGTAGGTGTAGGTGTTACTATTTACGTAGGTGTAGCTGTTACTATTTACGTAGGTGTAGGTGTTACTATTTACGTAGGTGTAGCTGTTACTATTTACGTAGGTGTAGGTGTTACTATTTACGTAGGTGTAGGTGTTACTATTTACGTAGGTGTAGGTGTTACTATTTACGTAGGTGTAGCTGTTACTATTTACGTAGGTGTAGGTGTTACTATTTACGTAGATGTAGGTGTTACTATTTACGTAGGTGTAGGTGTTACTATTTACGTAGGTGTAGCTGTTACTATTTACGTAGGTGTAGGTGTTACTATTTACGTAGGTGTAGCTGTTACTATTTACGTAGGTGTAGCTGTTACTATTTACGTAGGTGTAGCTGTTACTATTTACGTAGGTGTAGGTGTTACTATTTACGTAGGTGTAGGTGTTCTCTCATACAGTTAAAGTGGCGATTGGAAATGTTCCCCTATGGGTTTCCTGTGGTAACGCGTTTTGCTTTTCATCCTGTTCTATTAAATGAATTCAGCTTTTTCTTGTGCGCGACTTTCACCTGATGCTGGCGTCAGAATTATTTTACACAAAACTATTTTCCTGTACACACCAACTCTGGCGTTCCCAAACGCCCGGTGCCGGGTGGCGGTTAATGTTGGATCGGGATGCAATGCTCAGTACAGGAATCTGCCCCAGACATAATTATTATAAACACGTTAAAGGTTATAAAACAAACACATTCGGTAACTACGGAGCCCCTGGAAGTGTAAAAAAGATGCAACAATTCTCGCCGTGGTCTGTTTTTACATGTTTTTACGTGCAATATGCCCCCCTGGCAGCGACAGGGTTAATACCGTGAGAATAAACAGCTGTTTAGGATACAGGAGGAACGGTATACAAGGCTGGGCTGCAGATCAGTACCTGCGCCACTTCCTCAAAATCATCGTGTCTCTTCTGCAAGGCTCGTGCCCGGTGCAAGGATTTGCCGACTCCCGTGTGCTTACTCAGGAAAGCTTCTCCGTGATTCTCAATCCAGTCCAGCACCTGCAGGGGGGATACAGGAGGGGGGGGGGGCACACAGAGGGGGTTAGCTACGGGACTCTGTATGATAAATCCGGTGTGGCATTTGCCCTGCGTCTGACAAATAACCCCCAAAAACTCCACATCACACAGGAAATACTGAACCAAAAGCGGAGACGAGAGAAAGAGGTTTGCCCAATGTGTGCCCCGAAAATTGATCCCCGAGTTATTTCTCCAGGACTGGCAAAAGGAAACAGTACTATAATCCCTCATATAGCGCGCTCTGCATGTAACAGCAGCCTGCTACCCGCTGCCTTAGGCTTGGACCATGCTGCCGAAGGCCGCAGGAGGCGTGTGCGCCCCGCGCGATCACAACACCTGAAGCCAATGATCGCGCCCATAGACCGCGGGTGCGTGCGACAGCAGGAGGGGTCACGCGCTGAGGAATCACTTCAATCTGATTCCACGGCGCGACGGGTAGGTTACGTGAGCGGTTCGTCCAATGAGGGTGAAGCAGCTCCGTGACGTCACGGGCACGCCCCAAGACACGCCCGCCCCCATCGTGTCTAGCATGGCCAGAAAAGTGAAAACGCTCTGGCTAAACACGGGTGACGTCACGCGCGCGCACGCGGTCTTCGGCAGCATGGACCCAGCCTTAGGCTTCGTCCATATTGTAGGCTACGTAGCTCGCGCCAAAACAAACACTAGGACGGAAATGTAGTAGTGCATAGTGCCTGCGTGCTAGCGCATGCGCAACAGGGAGAGCGGCACTTCGCAATACAAACAAGTTTGTTTTCCAATCTCGCCGCCGGGCCGCCTGAGAGCGCGGAAGATGGCGCATTCCACTATGGACGAAGCCTTAGCATGTCGATCTCAGAGCCCTTCCCAATTTTACCCTTCCAACCATAAATGAGGGAGCTAGACGGAGGCCTAACTGGGGGTGCACGCTCCAAACCTAACCAGGGAATGCCCCAAAATGCACGAACCCCACATTTACCCGTGAGGCTACTGGGGCCCAACCGTAACGCTGGCACCCTGAGCCCACATGTAATCAGGGCATGGTCGCCCGGCAGTAACGCTGGCACCCTGAGCCCACATGTAATCAGGGCATGGTCGCCCGGCAGTAACGCTGGCACCCTGAGCCCACATGTAATCAGGGCATGGTCGCCCGGCAGTAACACTGGCACCCTGAGCCCACATGTAATCAGGGCATGGTCGCCCGGCAGTAACGCTGGCACCCTGAGCCCACATGTAATCAGGGCATGGTCGCCCGGCAGTAACGCTGGCACCCTGAGCCCACATGTAATCAGGGCATGGTCGCCCGGCAGTAACGCTGGCACCCTGAGCCCACATGTAATCAGGGCATGGTCGCCCGACAGTAACGCTGGCACCCTGAGCCCACATGTAATCAGGGCATGGTCGCCCGACAGTAACGCTGGCACCCTGAGCCCACATGTAATCAGGGCATGGTCGCCCGGCAGTAACGCTGGCACCCTGAGCCCACATGTAATCAGGGCATGGTCGCCCGGCAGTAACGCTGGCACCCTGAGCCCACATGTAATCAGGGCATGGTCGCCCGGCAGTAACGCTGGCACCCTGAGCCCACATGTAATCAGGGCATGGTCGCCCGGCAGTAACGCTGGCACCCTGAGCCCACATGTAATCAGGGCATGGTCGCCCGGCAGTAACACTGGCACCCTGAGCCCACATGTAATCAGGGCATGGTCGCCCGGCAGTAACGCTGGCACCCTGAGCCCACATGTAATCAGGGCATGGTCGCCCGGCAGTAACGCTGGCACCCTGAGCCCACATGTAATCAGGGCATGGTCGCCCGGCAGTAACGCTGGCACCCTGAGCCCACATGTAATCAGGGCACGGTCGCCCGGCAGTAACGCTGGCACCCTGAGCCCACATGTAATCAGGGCACGGTCCCCCGGCAGTAACGCTGGCACCCTGAGCCCACATGTAATCAGGGCACGGTCGCCCGGCAGTAACGCTGGCACCCTGAGCCCACATGTAATCAGGGCACGGTCGCCCGGCAGTAACGCTGGCACCCTGAGCCCACATGTAATCAGGGCACGGTCGCCCGGCAGTAACGCTGGCACCCTGAGCCCACATGTAATCAGGGCACGGTCGCCCGGCAGTAACGCTGGCACCCTGAGCCCACATGTAATCAGGGCACGGTCGCCCGGCAGTAACGCTGGCACCCTGAGCCCACATGTAATCAGGGCACGGTCGCCCGGCAGTAACGCTGGCACCCTGAGCCCACATGTAATCAGGGCACGGTCGCCCGGCAGTAACGCTGGCACCCTGAGCCCACATGTAATCAGGGCACGGTCGCCCGGCAGTAACGCTGGCACCCTGAGCCCACATGTAATCAGGGCATGGTCGCCCGGCAGTAACACTGGCACCCTGAGCCCACATGTAATCAGGGCATGGTCGCCCGGCAGTAACGCTGGCACCCTGAGCCCACATGTAATCAGGGCATGGTCGCCCGGCAGTAACACTGGCACCCTGAGCCCACATGTAATCGGGGCATGGTCGCCCGGCAGTAACGCTGGCACCCTGAGCCCACATGTAATCAGGGCATGGTCGCCCGGCAGTAACGCTGGCACCCTGAGCCCACATGTAATCAGGGCATGGTCGCCCGGCAGTAACACTGGCACCCTGAGCCCACATGTAATCAGGGCATGGTCGCCCGGCAGTAACACTGGCACCCTGAGCCCACATGTAATCAGGGCATGGTCGCCCGGCAGTAACGCTGGCACCCTGAGCCCACATGTAATCAGGGCATGGTCGCCCGGCAGTAACGCTGGCACCCTGAGCCCACATGTAATCAGGGCATGGTCGCCCGGCAGTAACGCTGGCACCCTGAGCCCACATGTAATCAGGGCACGGTCGCCCGGCAGTAACGCTGGCACCCTGAGCCCACATGTAATCAGGGCACGGTCGCCCGGCAGTAACGCTGGCACCCTGAGCCCACATGTAATCAGGGCACGGTCGCCCGGCAGTAACGCTGGCACCCTGAGCCCACATGTAATCAGGGCACGGTCGCCCGGCAGTAACGCTGGCACCCTGAGCCCACATGTAATCAGGGCACGGTCGCCCGGCAGTAACGCTGGCACCCTGAGCCCACATGTAATCAGGGCACGGTCGCCCGGCAGTAACGCTGGCACCCTGAGCCCACATGTAATCAGGGCACGGTCGCCCGGCAGTAACGCTGGCACCCTGAGCCCACATGTAATCAGGGCACGGTCGCCCGGCAGTAACGCTGGCACCCTGAGCCCACATGTAATCAGGGCACGGTCGCCCGACAGTAACGCTGGCACCCTGAGCCCACATGTAATCAGGGCATGGTCGCCCGGCAGTAACACTGGCACCCTGAGCCCACATGTAATCAGGGCATGGTCGCCCGGCAGTAACGCTGGCACCCTGAGCCCACATGTAATCGGGGCATGGTCGCCCGGCAGTAACGCTGGCACCCTGAGCCCACATGTAATCGGGGCATGGTCGCCCGGCAGTAACGCTGGCACCCTGAGCCCACATGTAATCAGGGCATGGTCGCCCGGCAGTAACACTGGCACCCTGAGCCCACATGTAATCAGGGCAGGGTCGCCCGGCAGTAACGCTGGCACCCTGAGCCCACATGTAATCAGGGCAGGGTCGCCCGGCAGTAACGCTGGCACCCTGAGCCCACATGTAATCAGGGCATGGTCGCCCGGCAGTAACACTGGCACCCTGAGCCCACATGTAATCAGGGCATGGTCGCCCGGCAGTAACGCTGGCACCGAGCCCACATGTAATCAGGGCATGGTCGCCCGGCAGTAACGCTGGCACCCTGAGCCCACATGTAATCAGGGCATGGTCGCCCGGCAGTAACGCTGGCACCCTGAGCCCACATGTAATCAGGGCACGGTCGCCCGGCAGTAACGCTGGCACCCTGAGCCCACATGTAATCAGGGCATGGTCGCCCGGCAGTAACACTGGCACCCTGAGCCCACATGTAATCGGGGCATGGTCACCCGGCAGTAACGCTGGCACCCTGAGCCCACATGTAATCAGGGCATGGTCGCCTGGCAGTAACGCTGGCACCCTGAGCCCACATGTAATCAGGGCATGGTCGCCCGGCAGTAACACTGGCACCCTGAGCCCACATGTAATCAGGGCATGGTCGCCCGGCAGTAACGCTGGCACCCTGAGCCCACATGTAATCAGGGCATGGTCGCCCGGCAGTAACGCTGGCACCCTGAGCCCACATGTAATCAGGGCATGGTCGCCCGGCAGTAACACTGGCACCCTGAGCCCACATGTAATCAGGGCATGGTCGCCCGGCAGTAACGCTGGCACCCTGAGCCCACATGTAATCAGGGCATGGTCGCCCGGCAGTAACGCTGGCACCCTGAGCCCACATGTAATCAGGGCATGGTCGCCCGGCAGTAACGCTGGCACCCTGAGCCCACATGTAATCAGGGCATGGTCGCCCGGCAGTAACGCTGGCACCCTGAGCCCACATGTAATCAGGGCATGGTCGCCCGGCAGTAACGCTGGCACCCTGAGCCCACATGTAATCAGGGCATGGTCGCCCGGCAGTAACACTGGCACCCTGAGCCCACATGTAATCAGGGCATGGTCGCCCGGCAGTAACGCTGGCACCCTGAGCCCACATGTAATCAGGGCATGGTCGCCCGGCAGTAACACTGGCACCCTGAGCCCACATGTAATCAGGGCATGGTCGCCCGGCAGTAACACTGGCACCCTGAGCCCACATGTAATCAGGGCACGGTCGCCCGGCAGTAACGCTGGCACCCTGAGCCCACATGTAATCGGGGCATGGTCGCCCGGCAGTAACGCTGGCACCCTGAGCCCACATGTAATCGGGGCATGGTCGCCCGGCAGTAACGCTGGCACCCTGAGCCCACATGTAATCAGGGCATGGTCGCCCGGCAGTAACACTGGCACCCTGAGCCCACATGTAATCAGGGCAGGGTCGCCCGGCAGTAACGCTGGCACCCTGAGCCCACATGTAATCAGGGCAGGGTCGCCCGGCAGTAACGCTGGCACCCTGAGCCCACATGTAATCAGGGCATGGTCGCCCGGCAGTAACACTGGCACCCTGAGCCCACATGTAATCAGGGCATGGTCGCCCGGCAGTAACGCTGGCACCGAGCCCACATGTAATCAGGGCATGGTCGCCCGGCAGTAACGCTGGCACCCTGAGCCCACATGTAATCAGGGCATGGTCGCCCGGCAGTAACGCTGGCACCCTGAGCCCACATGTAATCAGGGCACGGTCGCCCGGCAGTAACGCTGGCACCCTGAGCCCACATGTAATCAGGGCATGGTCGCCCGGCAGTAACACTGGCACCCTGAGCCCACATGTAATCGGGGCATGGTCACCCGGCAGTAACGCTGGCACCCTGAGCCCACATGTAATCAGGGCATGGTCGCCCGGCAGTAACGCTGGCACCCTGAGCCCACATGTAATCAGGGCATGGTCGCCCGGCAGTAACACTGGCACCCTGAGCCCACATGTAATCAGGGCATGGTCGCCCGGCAGTAACGCTGGCACCCTGAGCCCACATGTAATCAGGGCATGGTCGCCCGGCAGTAACACTGGCACCCTGAGCCCACATGTAATCAGGGCATGGTCGCCCGGCAGTAACGCTGGCACCCTGAGCCCACATGTAATCAGGGCATGGTCGCCCGGCAGTAACGCTGGCACCCTGAGCCCACATGTAATCAGGGCATGGTCGCCCGGCAGTAACGCTGGCACCCTGAGCCCACATGTAATCAGGGCATGGTCGCCCGGCAGTAACGCTGGCACCCTGAGCCCACATGTAATCAGGGCATGGTCGCCCGGCAGTAACGCTGGCACCCTGAGCCCACATGTAATCAGGGCATGGTCGCCCGGCAGTAACACTGGCACCCTGAGCCCACATGTAATCAGGGCATGGTCGCCCGGCAGTAACGCTGGCACCCTGAGCCCACATGTAATCAGGGCATGGTCGCCCGGCAGTAACGCTGGCACCCTGAGCCCACATGTAATCAGGGCATGGTCGCCCGGCAGTAACACTGGCACCCTGAGCCCACATGTAATCAGGGCATGGTCGCCCGGCAGTAACGCTGGCACCCTGAGCCCACATGTAATCGGGGCATGGTCGCCCGGCAGTAACGCTGGCACCCTGAGCCCACATGTAATCAGGGCATGGTCGCCCGGCAGTAACACTGGCACCCTGAGCCCACATGTAATCAGGGCAGGGTCGCCCGGCAGTAACGCTGGCACCCTGAGCCCACATGTAATCAGGGCAGGGTCGCCCGGCAGTAACGCTGGCACCCTGAGCCCACATGTAATCAGGGCATGGTCGCCCGGCAGTAACACTGGCACCCTGAGCCCACATGTAATCAGGGCATGGTCGCCCGGCAGTAACGCTGGCACCGAGCCCACATGTAATCAGGGCATGGTCGCCCGGCAGTAACGCTGGCACCCTGAGCCCACATGTAATCAGGGCATGGTCGCCCGGCAGTAACGCTGGCACCCTGAGCCCACATGTAATCAGGGCACGGTCGCCCGGCAGTAACGCTGGCACCCTGAGCCCACATGTAATCAGGGCATGGTCGCCCGGCAGTAACACTGGCACCCTGAGCCCACATGTAATCGGGGCATGGTCACCCGGCAGTAACGCTGGCACCCTGAGCCCACATGTAATCAGGGCATGGTCGCCCGGCAGTAACGCTGGCACCCTGAGCCCACATGTAATCAGGGCATGGTCGCCCGGCAGTAACACTGGCACCCTGAGCCCACATGTAATCAGGGCATGGTCGCCCGGCAGTAACGCTGGCACCCTGAGCCCACATGTAATCAGGGCATGGTCGCCCGGCAGTAACGCTGGCACCCTGAGCCCACATGTAATCAGGGCATGGTCGCCCGGCAGTAACACTGGCACCCTGAGCCCACATGTAATCAGGGCATGGTCGCCCGGCAGTAACGCTGGCACCCTGAGCCCACATGTAATCAGGGCATGGTCGCCCGGCAGTAACGCTGGCACCCTGAGCCCACATGTAATCAGGGCATGGTCGCCCGGCAGTAACGCTGGCACCCTGAGCCCACATGTAATCAGGGCATGGTCGCCCGGCAGTAACGCTGGCACCCTGAGCCCACATGTAATCAGGGCATGGTCGCCCGGCAGTAACGCTGGCACCCTGAGCCCACATGTAATCAGGGCATGGTCGCCCGGCAGTAACACTGGCACCCTGAGCCCACATGTAATCAGGGCATGGTCGCCCGGCAGTAACGCTGGCACCCTGAGCCCACATGTAATCAGGGTATGGTCGCCCGGCAGTAAAGCCAGAGCTACAGCCTACAATATTCATCTTTTCTTGGGATAACCCGACCAGAAGGCCGGGCACTAAACCCTCAGCGATCCGGCCGCGACACGTAACCCGCTGCTTACAGCACACAACGATACGTGTCAAACGTAGTCATTCGTCATCGGAAGGGTGGGTGCGACCTTTCCAAATCAGCTGTTCTATCTAGGTTCCCCGCTCGCCTCAGGCCCTGTCCCCTCCCTAATTAACAACTGGCTACGTGTTGGAAGGCCATATAGCCTGCCCACACAATGCCAGGCTATGGCCATACATCCTGCCCACACAACGCCAGGCTATGGGCCATACAGCCTGCCCACACAACGCCAGGCTATGGGCCATACAGCCTGCCCACACAATACCAGGCTATGGGCCATACAGCCTGCCCACACAACGCCAGGCTATGGCCATACAGCCTGCCAACACAACGCCAGGCTATGGCCATACAGCCTGCCCACACAATGCCAGGCTATGGGCATACAGCCTGCCCACACAAAGCCAGGCTATGGGCCATACAGCCTGCCCACACAAAGCTAGGCTATGGCCATACAGCCTGCCCACACAACGCCAGGCTATGGCCATACAGCCTGCCCACACAACGCCAGGCTATGGGCCATACAGCCTGCCCACACAAAGCCAGGCTATGGGCCATACAGCCTGCCCACACAAAGCCAGGCTATGGGCCATACAGCCTGCCCACACAACGCCAGGCTATGGCCATACATCCTGCCCACACAAAGCCAGGCTATGGCCATACAGCCTGCCCACACAAAGCCAGGCTATGGGCCATACAGCCTGCCCACAGAACGCCAGGCTATGGGCCATACAGCCTGCCCACACAACGCCAGGCTATGGGCCATACAGCCTGCCCACACAACGCCAGGATATGGCCATACAGCCTGCCCACACAAAGCCAGGCTATGGCCATACAGCCTGCCCACACAACGCCAGGCTATGGCCATACAGCCTGCCCACATAAAGCCAGGCTATGGCCATACAGCCTGCCCACACAACGCCAGGCTATGGCCATACAGCCTGCCCACACAAAGCCAGGCTATGGCCATACAGCCTGCCCACACAACGCCAGGCTATGGCCATACAGCCTGCCCACACAAAGCCAGGCTATGGCCATACAGCCTGCCCACACAAAGCCAGGCTATGGCCATACAGCCTGCCCACACAACGCCAGGCTATGGGCCATACAGCCTGCCCACACAACGCCAGGCTATGGCCATACAGCCTGCCCACACAACGCCAGGCTATGAGCCATACAGCCTGCCCACACAACGCCAGGCTATGGCCATACAGCCTGCCCACACAAAGCCAGGCTATGGCCATACAGCCTGCCCACACAACGCCAGGCTATGGGCCATACAGCCTGCCCACACAATGCCAGGCTATGGCCATACAGCCTGCCCACACAAAGCCAGGCTATGGCCATACAGCCTGCCCACACAACGCCAAGCTATGGCCATACAGCCTGCCCACACAAAGCCAGGCTATGGCCATACAGCCTGCCCACACAAAGCCAGGCTATGGCCATACAGCCTGCCCACACAACGCCAGGCTATGGGCCATACAGCCTGCCCACACAACGCCAGGCTATGGCCATACAGCCTGCCCACACAACGCCAGGCTATGAGCCATACAGCCTGCCCACACAACGCCAGGCTATGGCCATACAGCCTGCCCACACAAAGCCAGGCTATGGCCATACAGCCTGCCCACACAACGCCAGGCTATGGGCCATACAGCCTGCCCACACAAAGCCAGGCTATGGCCATACAGCCTGCCCACACAACGCCAGGCTATGGCCATACAGCCTGCCCACACAAAGCCAGGCTATGGCCATACAGCCTGCCCACACAACGCCAGGCTATGGCCATACAGCCTGCCCACACAAAGCCAGGCTATGGCCATACAGCCTGCCCACACAAAGCCAGGCTATGGCCATACAGCCTGCCCACACAACGCCAGGCTATGGGCCATACAGCCTGCCCACACAACGCCAGGCTATGGCCATACAGCCTGCCCACACAACGCCAGGCTATGAGCCATACAGCCTGCCCACACAACGCCAGGCTATGGCCATACAGCCTGCCCACACAAAGCCAGGCTATGGCCATACAGCCTGCCCACACAACGCCAGGCTATGGGCCATACAGCCTGCCCACACAATGCCAGGCTATGGCCATACAGCCTGCCCACACAAAGCCAGGCTATGGCCATACAGCCTGCCCACACAACGCCAGGCTATGGCCATACAGCCTGCCCACACAAAGCCAGGCTATGGCCATACAGCCTGCCCACACAAAGCCAGGCTATGGCCATACAGCCTGCCCACACAACGCCAGGCTATGGGCCATACAGCCTGCCCACACAACGCCAAGCTATGGCCATACAGCCTGCCCACACAACGCCAGGCTATGAGCCATACAGCCTGCCCACACAACGCCAGGCTATGGCCATACAGCCTGCCCACACAAAGCCAGGCTATGGCCATACAGCCTGCCCACACAACGCCAGGCTATGGCCATACAGCCTGCCCACACAAAGCCAGGCTATGGCCATACAGCCTGCCCACACAACGCCAGGCTATGGCCATACAGCCTGCCCACACAAAGCCAGGCTATGGCCATACAGCCTGCCCACACAAAGCCAGGCTATGGGCCATACAGCCTGCCCACACAAAGCCAGGCTATGGCCATACAGCCTGCCCACACAAAGCCAGGCTATGGCCATACAGCCTGCCCACACAACGCCAGCCAAAAATATAACTGAAGGAGCCCAAGATTTCTTACTTTTACTAATTAACTCTGCCTCTGTGACCAGTGTCACACGCTGCGCCCGTCCTGCGCCGACGCATCCCACGAGTTTGTCACTTCTCTCCCCGCCCGATCCCCCTTCTCGGACTGTGTATATCCGTCCGAGCTGCTTAGCGGTTACTTAGTAATGACATCTGTCTGCTCCACCCCTGTATCAAGGCAAACACGTCAACACCACGCTAAGAGCGTGTTCTTCCGGTGCCGCCGACAATCCATGTATCACGGAACTTATCACCTAGTGCAGGGCGGAAAACTCCAGTCCTCAAGGGCCACCACCAGGTCTTCAGGATACCCCTGCTTCAGCACAGGTAACTCAATCAGTGGCTCAGCTTCAGCACAGATGGCTCAATCTGACTGAGCCACTGATTGAGCCACCTGTGCTGAAGCAGGGGTATCCTGAATACCTAACCCGTTGGTGGCCCATGAGGACTGGAGTTGGCCAGCCCTTACCTGGTGAACCCGCTGTGCATCCACGTGGGCAGTGTGACAGTGTGACACTGTGACAGTGTGACAGTGTGACAGGGAGACAGTGTGAGAGTGTGACAGGGAGACAGTGTGACAGGGAGACAGTGTGAGAGTGTGACAGGGAGACAGTGTGACAGGGAGACAGTGTGACAGGGAGACAGTGTGACAGGGAGACAGTGTGACAGGGAGACAGTGTGACAGTGTGACAGGGAGACAGTGTGACTGGGAGACAGTGTGACTGGGAGACAGTGTGACAGTGTGACAGGGAGACAGTGTGACAGTGTGAAAGGGAGACAGTGTGACAGGGAGACAGTGTGACAGTGAGACAGTGTGACAGTGTGACAGTGTGACAGTGAGACAGGGAGACAGTGTGACAGGGAGACAGTGTGACAGGGAGACAGTGTGACAGGGAGACAGGGAGACAGTGTGACAGGGAGACAGTGTGACAGGGAGACAGTGTGACAGGGAGACAGTGTGACAGGGAGACAGTGTGACAGGGAGACAGTGTGACAGGGAAACAGTGTGACAGGGAGACAGTGTGACAGGGAGACAGTGTGACAGGGAGACAGTGTGACAGTGGGCAGTGTGACAGTGGGCAGTGTGACAGGGAGACAGGGAGACAGTGTGACAGTGTGACAGTGGGCAGTGTGACAGGGAGACAGTCTGACAGGGAGACAGTGTGACAGGGAGACAGTGTGACAGGGAGACAGTGTGACAGGGAGACAGTGTGACAGGGAGACAGTGTGACAGGGAGACAGTGTGACAGGGAGACAGGGAGACAGTGTGACAGGGAGACAGTGTGACAGGGAGACAGTGTGACAGTGTGACAGGGAGACAGTGTGACAGGGAGACAGTGTGACAGTGTGACAGTGAGACAGTGAGACAGTGTGACAGGGAGACAGTGTGACAGTGAGACAGTGTGACAGGGAGACAGTGTGACAGGGAGACAGTGTGACAGGGAGACAGTGTGACAGGGAGACAGTGTGACAGGGAGACAGTGTGACAGTGTGACAGTGTGACAGTGAGACAGTGTGACAGGGACACAGTGTGACAGGGAGACAGTGTGACAGTGTGACAGTGTGACAGGGAGACAGTGTGACAGGGAGACAGTGTGACAGTGAGACAGGGAGACAGTGTGACAGTGTGACAGTGTGACATGAGGAGAACTTGAGGGACACAAAAGATAGTGGGTTATATCAAATTCTGCAGCTCTGTCCATCAATTTCCGTGTGTTACAAACCCAGGCCACATCTGAGCGGCCACAAACCCAAGCCACATCTGAGCGGCCACAAACCCAGGCCACGTCTGAGCGAGCACAAACCCAGGCCACGTCTGAGTGGGTACAAACCCAGGCCACGTCTGAGCGGGCACAAACCCAGGCCACATCTGAGCAGGCACAAACCCAGGCCACGTCTGAGCGGGCACAAACCCAGGCCACGTCTGAGAGGGCACAGACCCAGGCCACGTCTGAGAGGGCACAGGCCCAGGCCACGTCTGAGCGGGCACAGACCCAGGCCACGTCTGAGCGGGCACAAACCAGGCCACGTCTGAGCGGGCACAGACCCAGGCCACGTCTGAGCGGGCACAGACCCAGGCCACGTCTGAGCGGGCACAAACCCAGTCCACGTCTGAGCAGGCACAAACCCAGGCCACGTCTGAGCGAGCACAAACCCACAGGGAGCAAACAATGATAAGCACGGGGAGCAACCAAAATGTGGGGGAAATATTTGGAATCAGTTCTATTAGAGCAAAGAAATTGGATAAGGAAAATATTTGAAGGCGCGCGGTAGGGCGCGGGGTAGGGCGCGGGGTAGGGCGCGGGGTAGGGCGCGGGGTAGGGCGCGCGGTAGGGCGCGGGGTAGGGCGCGCGGTAGGGCGCGGGGTAGGGCGCGCGGTAGGGCGCGGGGTAGGGCGCTCTCAGAAACGCGAGAGCGAGAAACAGGGAAACAAAAAGATTCACGTTTAACAGGCGAAATAAGGTCTAACATAATAAATAAAAGAAATATTGCCGGCTAACATTGATTGAGTGAGAAGGATGTGGGAGGTACACCTCCGAGTATATTATAGGAAATATACAGACATTATTATCGTTATCATGATAGTTTTATGATACTAATAAAATATTAATATTATTATTATTAGATCTGAGATGGTATTACTTGATGTTTTGGATTTGTTATCATGATTCTTATTATAATTATAACTATTATTATTATTATTAATAAAATTATAAATATTATTATTATTATTTGATGTGAACTGTTTTATGATTGATTTTATTGTTTGTGAAATCGGAAAATATATTAAATATATGAATAAGATTTAAATGAAATAAAAGTGCTGGGAACAGAACCTTCCCCCAGGGATAATAACGCGGCGAGCGGTTCTTTGGGTGGGTGGGAGGGACATGTTAGAGATAGCTCATCTGTTGTCAGCAGATAGCGTGCCCCGCGGTGTGGCAGGGGGGGGGGGGGTCTCTGTCTGACAATGAGGGGGGCCGCGGGCATGGGGTCCCGTCTGTACGAGCCTCTGTGCCACGGCCTCGGGGTTATCCTGTGTGTTCTATAGAGAGCTGCGTGTGTTACTCCGCACGCGGATAATGGGCCCCATGAAATGGAACGTATTAATCCGTCAGCAGGCCCAGGCCCCTCATTAGCATATGAAGGCGGCGAGCTGTGTTATTCCGGGGCGCCGATTTGCATATTTGCGGAATGAGAAGCGAGCAGGTTGCGCTCGCCGTATGCTCGGGGAGGCTCACACAGTGAAACGGCCCCCACCTCAGGAAGGAGCAGCCTGGGGAAGTGGTGCAGTCTGGGAAGGGATCTGTATCAGTGATTATCTCGCACAGCGCCGGGACAGCGCACGTTTACATTTGGGGTGAATGATGCGCATGATTCAGGAGACTCGGACTAAGCCGTGTGCAGACATGTCGTGGTTTCATTTTAATGTACGGTTACTAAAGGCGTTGGCATCAAATGAAAAATAACTGAAAAACAGCTATATTAACACATTTATCAGAACACTTTGGTTCACTTAAATATTGATAAACTGGTGTGTAACTGAGTCAGATAAATGCGGGATATTGCGAAAGGTCTGCGAAGAATCCTCGCAGTTACCTGGCTATCTCCATACCTCCGACTGGTCTGCTATTTAGCTATTTACTGTATGTAATGCATATGCCCTGCACCTACTGTACTAAGAACCAGGTGTGCACCTACTGTATAGCACCTATTGCTGCACGTAAGGGCCAGCGTGCGGGACACTGTGCTTCCTAATTACTAATTACCGCAGCTTAGAGATCGAGGAGCAGCAAGTTATTGCCACTTCTATTTTACATGTTTTATTCATGAAACAATCGCTGCACTGCAGGTGTTGCGGAGCCGTCATATCAGGAGCGCACTTGCTTGTAAAATCTGGTATTCCATATAAACAGAGCAATTAAAAGCTACCTATCACAGAGGTGGGCAACTTCAGCCCTCAAGGGCCACCAACAGGGCAGGTTTTCAAAATATCCTTGCTTCAGCACAGGTTTCTCAATCAGTCACTGCTTCAGCACAGGTGGCTCAATCAGTGGCTCAGTCTTTGACTGAGCGACAGATTGAGCCACCTGTGCTGAAGCAGAGATATCCTTAAAACCTGACCTGTTGGTGGCCCTTGAGGACTGGAGTTGCCCCCCCCCCCCAGACCTATTTGCATGTGCCCAATGGTGAGGATCCTGCAACTGTATCCAAATTAACCCTTTATGCGCTGGGGAAGGGTAGGCAAGATATGGTGAACTCCAATCCAGAGAGGAAGAGGTTAAACTGAGGGAAACAGGCGAGATGACATCAGATGATCAGGGCGATCGTTAACCTTTGAAGATACAACAGGAATTGCTGTTGCCATAGTGATCCTAAAACTATTTGCCATTATCCGCGGCAGGATGCGGTAAAGCTCTGGCATGGAAGGGACGTAGCAGCGGTGCTGCCTGTGATATGAGTAACCCCTTCAGTGCCACAGGGTCTTGTATGTGTAACCCCCTGTGTGCTGCACGCAGCACTCTCTCCCTGCCCCCTGGCAGGTTCCTCTCCGCTGTGTTATTAAATAAAATAATAACACAGCGCCGGATTGCAGATTAAAGCCTGCGTATAACTGGCCTCCTCAATTCCTGATGTAGATGTCCAAACCGTGGGGAGCGCCGGTGTCGTAACCAGAAAAGATTTATAAAAACCACACAATAGTGCAATATGCCGTGTACCAGAAACAGACACACAGGATTGATGTGAGTATAAGCTTATCCCAAATCCGTGGCAACGTGGTTCTAATAGGACCAGGAGATAATCTTAGACGAGAAGGCCGCCTCCGCCCCGATCACGGCGTCTCCCCGTGGAAATCCCCTCACTTCCGGGTTGGGTCCCTGACATTCTCCTCTAGAATCGTCTGATACATCGCAGAATTCATGGCTGTGTCAGTGATGGAGCGCCATCCAGGGCCCGAGGCAGCAAAGCAGCCCCAAACCAGCACTCTCCCACCACCAGGCTTCCCCAAACCAGCACTCTCCCACCACCAGGCTTCCCCAAACCAGCACTCTCCCACCACCAGGCTTCCCCAAACCAGCACTCTCCCACCACCAGGCTTCCCCAAACCAGCACTCTCCCACCACCAGGCTTCCCCAAACCAGCACTCTCCCACCACCATGCTTCCCCAAACCAGCACTCTCCCACCACCATGCTTCCCCAAACCAGCACTCTCCCACCACCAGGCTTCCCCAAACCAGCACTCTCCCACCGCCAGGCTTCCCCAAACCAGCACTCTCCCATCACCAGGCTTCCCCAAACCAGCACTCTCCCACCACCACGCTTCTCCAAACCAGCACTCTCCCACCACCAGGCTTCCTCAAACCAGCACTCTCCCACCACCACGCTTCTCCAAACCAGCACTCTCCCACCACCATGCTTCCCCAAACCAGCACTCTCCCACCACCAGGCTTCCCCAAACCAGCACTCTCCCACCACCCTGCTTCCCCAAACCAGCACTCTCCCACCACCATGCTTCCCCAAACCAGCACTCTCCCACCACCAGGCTTCCCCAAACCAGCACTCTCCCACCACCAGGCTTCTCCAAACCAGCACTCTCCCACCACCAGGCTTCCCCAAACCAGCACTCTCCCACCACCAGGCTTCTCCAAACCAGCACTCTCCCACCACCAGGCTTCTCCAAACCAGCACTCTCCCACCACCAGGCTTCTCCAAAACAGCACTCTCCCACCACCAGGCTTCTCCAAACTAGCACTCTCCCACCACCATGCTTCCCCAAACCAGCACTCTCCCACCACCAGGCTTCCCCAAACCAGCACTCTCCCACCACCAGGCTTCTCCAAAACAGCACTCTCCCACCACCAGGCTTCTCCAAACCAGCACTCTCCCACCACCAGGCTTGCCCAAACCAGCACTCTCCCACCACCAGGCTTCCCCAAACCAGCACTCTCCCACCACCAGGCTTCCCCAAACCAGCACTCTCCCACCACCAGGCTTCTCCAAAACAGCACTCTCCCACCACCAGGCTTCTCCAAACCAGCACTCTCCCAACACCAGGCTTCTCAAAACCAGCACTCTCCCACCACCAGGCTTCTCCAAACCAGCACTCTCCCACCACCAGGCTTCTCCAAAACAGCACTCTCCCACCACCAGGCTTCTCCAAACCAGCACTCTCCCAACACCACGCTTCTCCAAACCAGCACTCTCCCACCACCAGGCTTCCAAAAAAACAGCACTCTCCCACCACCCCCCATGCTTCCCCAAACCAGCACTCTCCCACCACCAGGCTTCCCCAAACCAGCACTCTCCCACCACCAGGCTTCCCCAAACCAGCACTCTCCCACCACCAGGCTTCCCCAAACCAGCACTCTCCAACCACCAGGCTTCCCCAAACCAGCACTCTCCCACCACCAGGCTTCCCCAAACCAGCACTCTCCCACCACCAGGCTGCTCCAAACCAGCACTCTCCCACCACCATGCTTCCCCAAACCAGCACTCTCCCACCACCAGGCTTCTCCAAACCAGCACTCTCCCACCACCAGGCTTCCCCAAACCAGCACTCTCCCACCACCAGGCTTCCCCAAACCAGCACTCTCCCACCACCAGGCTGCTCCAAACCAGCACTCTCCCACCACCATGCTTCCCCAAACCAGCACTCTCCCACCACCAGGCTTCCCCAAACCAGCACTCTCCCACCACCAGCACTCTCCCACCACCCTGCTTCTCCAAAACAGCACTCTCCCACCACCAGGCTTCCCCAAACCAGCACTCTCCCACCACCAGGCTTCCCCAAACCAGCACTCTCCCACCACCATGCTTCTCCAAACCAGCACTCTCCCACCACCAGGCTGCTCCAAACCAGCACTCTCCCACCACCAGGCTGCTCCAAACCAGCACTCTCCCACCACCAGGCTGCTCCAAACCAGCACTCTCCCACCACCAGGCTTCCCAAACCAGCACTCTCCCACCACCAGGCTTCCCCAAACCAGCACTCTCCCACCACCAGGCTTCCCAAACCAGCACTCTCCCACCACCAGGCTTCCCCAAACCAGCACTCTCCCACCACCAGGCTTCCCCAAACCAGCACTCTCCCACCACCAGGCTTCCCCAAACGAGCACTCTCCCACCACCAGGCTTCACCAAACCAGCACTCTCCCACCACCGGGCTTCCCCAAACCAGCACTCTCCCACCACCAGGCTTCCCCAAACCAGCACTCTCCCACCACCAGGCTTCTCCAAACCATCACTCTCCCACCACCAGGCTTCTCCAAACCATCACTCTCCCACCACCAGGCTTCTCCAAACCAGCACTCTCCCACCACCATGCTTCTCCAAACCAGCACTCTCCCACCACCAGGCTGCTCCAAACCAGCACTCTCCCACCACCAGGCTGCTCCAAACCAGCACTCTCCCACCACCAGGCTTCCCAAACCAGCACTCTCCCACCACCAGGCTTCCAAAAAAACAGCACTCTCCCACCACCCCCCATGCTTCCCCAAACCAGCACTCTCCCACCACCAGGCTTTCCAAACCAGCACTCTCCCACCACTAGGCTTCCCCAAACCAGCACTATCCCACCACCAGGCTTCCCCAAACCAGCACTCTCCCAACACCAGGCTTCCCCAAACGAGCACTCTCCCACCACCAGGCTTCTCCAAACCAGCACTCTCCCACCACCATGCTTCCCCAAACCAGCACTCTCCCACCACCATGCTTCCCCAAACCAGCACTCTCCCACCACCATGCTTCCCCAAACCAGCACTCTCCCACCACCCTGCTTCTCCAAACCAGCACTCTCCCACCACCAGGCTTCTCCAAACCAGCACTCTCCCACCACCCTGCTTCTCCAAACCAGCACTCTCCCACCACCAGGCTTCCCCAAACCAGCACTCTCCCACCACCAGGCTTCTCCAAACCAGCACTCTCCCACCACCAGGCTTCCCCAAACCAGCACTCCCCCACCACCAGGCTTCCCCAAACCAGCACTCTCCCACCACCAGGCTTCCCCAAGCCAGCACTCTCCCACCACCAGGCTTCCCCAAACCAGCACTCTCCCACCACCAGGCTTCTCCAAACCAGCACTCTCCCACCACCATGCTTCCCCAAACCAGCACTCTCCCACCACCATGCTTCCCCAAACCAGCACTCTCCCACCACCCTGCTTCTCCAAACCAGCACTCTCCCACCACCATGCTTCCCCAAACCAGCACTCTCCCACCACCAGGCTTCTCCAAACCAGCATTTATCTATTTATCCCCTTTAATTTCGCTGATAAAACCAGGGTTCTTTTGCACGTTCCCTGACTCATCGTTTATCTAATTCATACATAATTTTGTTTTAAAAGACGTGGAATTGGTTAATATAAATCCTATTGGATATTTAAGAAAATACTGGTTCTGATTCAAGAAGGTTATCATGGAAAAACGGTGGAATTTCGGTAATTATCATTGGGCTTTCTCGCCACTGTAGGAAATGTGACAATCTGCATAAGATCTAGAACTGTGCAGAAGGGAAAGGAACACGTAGAGAGCTCTCCGACTTCAGGAACGTCTCCCAAAATATATGTCCATTTTTGCCCTGTGATCCAGGATGATTTCACACGGAGAAATGGCCAGTAACTTGCAGAGAAGTGACAGCTGTGACACGAAGTCATTCTCAGGTGACACGCAATGAAATTAGGAGCTCGGCACTATTTCCGGAATAAATCTCCTGCGATGGAAGCGCGTTTGATGTGGAGATATAGATTTTCTGCGTATGAAATCCATTAGCAGGAAGCAGGGGCACAGAAGGACAACGCAGAGTGTTGCTAAGTCACAGGGTGAGACCCACGGAGCGGAGTTACCACGGGACTCATACCATCGTTACCAAAATCAGCCGCGGACATTATTTTCCCTGAGATTGCCGCATATTCACAAAGTTAAGTACTGTATGTGTAACACAAACCAGCCGGTGTTTAACACCACAGCGCAGGCGCAGAGAGACAACCAAAGCTTCTCATGCGTTCTCAGTTTTATACATAGGATTGATGCAGGGGGTCTCGGGAGCTGAACCCCTTTAATCTCAGCTCTGGGGACCCCCTGCTTCCCGAGAGACTTACCTCCACAAGCCGCTACACTCATCTACCTGGGTTCACGTAACTGCGGCCTCTCCCAGCTCCCGCGCCCTGCGGGCCAATAAGAAGCTGCGACATCATCCATGGCGGCCTCATTTTGGGGTGCGTGCCGTGGAAGCTTTAAACTTGCAGGAGATACCGGGACCCCCTACGTAAGTCTGTATCTCGGAAAGCAGGGGGTCCCCGGAGCTCAGATTCATGGGGTCCAGGTCTGGGGCCCCCTACTTCCATCCTATGCAGAAAATACCTAACGGCTTGGATTGCGCCTGTAAGCGTCCCGCTAAGTCAGCGCTAAATCGCGGGAGCTTCCAATAACCGGACGCGCCTCCCTCTTCATTTCGGGGTCTGGAGCGGTGTAACGCCCCACGCAAGTGTGACCACCACCGCCCCGTTACATTCCTACGGTAACTAGAAGTGCATAAGCGCCGTTACCGGGACCGCCTCTTATTGCGCATCACTATTTCCGGCGTCCGTGATAGTGAGCGCAATGCACGGAAGTCCTGTTATCTGACGGAAAGTGCATTGCGCTCACTATAGCGCACGCCAGTAATAGTGATGCGCAATAAGAGGCGGGCCGAGGACCGGCGCCAGTGCACTTATAGTTAACGCAGGAATGTAACAAGACATAACATCACGGTAACGCAACTAACCAAGTTCTGTGGATCTGGCCCCAAGTGGTTACAGTAGCGCAGCTGTGTGCTTAACCCTGTCACTGCCAGGAGCTCAGGGCCCCCATGGCAACTAAAGAGTTAAATAAATGCGCACAGTCTTCATTTGAACGCTGCGCTGATGGAAATTCCCAGGATCACCGGCACGGAATCCCCCGGATTACCGGGAGCGGCTCGGAGATCGTTACCAGGATCCGGTGAACAGCTGGGAAATCGCATCCAATAAATGTCTGCCAAGTTAGGATTGTGTGCGCGTAAAGGAGGCCATTGTATGTATCCACATCTCCCAGCTGCAAAACAAGGGCAACAATACTGCCCCACGTGAGCATACTGCCCCACGTACACATACTGCCCCACGTGAGCATACTGCCCCACGTACACATACTGCCCCACGTACACATACTGCCCCACGTGAGCATACTGCCCCACGTACACATACTGCCCCACGTACACATACTGCCCCACGTGAGCATACTGCCCCACGTGAGCATACTGCCCCACGTGAGCATACTGCCCCACGTACACATACTGCCCCACGTGAGCATACTGCCCCACGTGAGCATACTGCCCCACGTGAGCATACTGCCCCACGTGAGCATACTGCCCCACGTGAGCATACTGCCCCACGTACACATACTGCCCCACGTGAGCATACTGCCCCACGTACACATACTGCCCCACGTGAGCATACTGCCCCATGTACACATACTGCCCCACGTGAGCATACTGCCCCACGTAAACATACTGCCCCACGTGAGCATACTGCCCCACGTGAGCATACTGCCCCACGTAAACATACTGCCCCACGTAAACATACTGCCCCACGTACACATACCCCCCCCCACGTGAGCATACTGCCCCACGTGAGCATACTGCCCCACGTACACATACTGCCCCACGTGAGCATACTGCCCCACGTACACATACTGCCCCACGTGAGCATACTGCCCCACGTACATATACTGCCCCACGTGAGCATACTGCCACACGTGAGCATACTGCCCCACGTACACATACTGCCCCACGTGAGCATACTGCCCCACGTAAACATACTGTCCCACGTACACATACTGCCCCACGTGAGCATACTGCCCCACGTGAGCATACTGCCCCACATGAGCATACTGCCCCACGTACACATACTGCCCCACATGAGCATACTGCCCCACATAAACATACTGTCCCACGTAAACATACTGCCCCACGTGAGCATACTGCCCCACGTGAGCATACTGCCCCACGGGAACATACCTCCCCACGTGAACATACTGCCCCACGTGAGCATACTGCCCCATAGGAACATACTGCCCCACGTAAACATCATACTGCCCCACGTAAACATCATACCGCCCCACGTAAACATCATACCGCCCCACGTAAACATCATACCGCCCCACGTAAACATCATACCGCCCCACGTAAACATACCGCCCCACGTAAACATACCGCCCCACGTAAACATACCGCCCCACGTAAACATACCGCCCCACGTAAACATACCGCCCCACGTAAACATACCGCCCCACGTAAACATACCGCCCCACGTAAACATACCGCCCCACGTAAACATACCGCCCCACGTGAACATACTGCCCCACGTGAGACACAGATGTCCCACGTGAGACACAGATGCCCCACGTGAGACACAGATGCCCCACGTGAGACACACATGCCCCACGTGAGACACAGATGCCCCACGTGAGACACAGATGCCCCACGTGAGACACAGATGCCCCACGTGAGACACAGTTCCCCCACGTGAGACACAGTTCCCCCACGTGAGACACAGTTCCCCCACGTGAGACACTGATGCCCACGTGAGACACAGATGCCCCACGTGAGACACAGATGCCCCACGTGAACATACTGCCCCATGTGAGACACAGATACCCCACATGAACATACTGCCCCACGTGAGACACAGATACCCCACATGAGCATACTGCCCCACGTGAGACACAAATGCCCCACATGAGCATACTGCCCCATGTGAGACACAGATGCCCCACATGAACATACTGCCCCACATGAGACACAGATGCCCCACGTGAGACACAGATGCCCCATGTGAGACAAAGATGCCCCACGTGAGACACAGATGCCCCACGTGAGACACAGATGCCCCACGTGAGACACAGATGCCCCACACGAACATACTGCACCACGTGAGACACAGATACCCCACATGAGCATACTGCCCCACGTGAGACACAGATGCCCCAAATGAGCATACTGCCCCACGTGAGACACAGATGCCCCACATGAGCATACTGCCCCACATGAGACACAGATGCCCCACGTGAGACACAGATGCCCTGGATTCTGCAGCCGGGGAGACCCCAAAACTTGCCTTAATCTCCGTGGCCAGATAATGATTAGCTCCCCCTCTGTAACCCCCGAGGGGGGCGCTCTGGAGGTGACCTCACCTGTTGCACGTCCTGTTGGAAGACGCAGAGCTGCAGCCTCTGGTGCAGACGGACCTTGCGGTGCTGCCAGATGCCCTCCAGCCGGCGCTGGTGATGCAGCACCTCGTGCACCACGTCCAGCACCTGGTGGACGGCCTTGGAGTAGTTGGCGGTGGCGGTGAGTGACTCGGAGTTCCCGGGGCTCAGCGGGCGCTGGAGCATGTCCAGTAAGGCCTTCCCATCCTGGCTGACCTGGGGGAGAAGGATCCACATCCGGGTCACACCACAAAATACACCGTCATGTCCAGCGCCACGCATTGTGTGGGGGTGCGGCTGGGGCGGGGATATATATATATATAGCAGGGGCGGGCAACTCCAGTCCTCAAGGGCCAACAACAGGTCAGGTTTTCAGGATATCCCGGCCTCAGCACAGGTGGGTCAATCAGTGGCTCAGTCGAAGCAGGGATATCCTGAAAACCTGACCTGTTGGTGGCCCTTTTCAGGATATCCCTGCTTCAGCACAGGTGGCTCAGTCTTCGACTTGAGCCACTGATTGAGCCACCTGTGCTGAAGCAGGGATACCCTGAAAACCAGACCTGTTGGTGGCCCTTAAGGACTGGTGTTGTGGAGGTGCCCAATCCTGCACTAGGAGCAACTTTGTGTGAATTCATGAGCTGTGTGCGTCACTTTATCCATCTGTGCTTCAGGCACCAAAACTCGATTGTAAGCTCTTCGGGACAGGGACTTACTGTGCCTGCACACATTGTATGTGCAGCGCTGAGCGCATTGTCAGAGCTGTATAGGAAAATAAAATGTGTCCATATTAAAACTACACCAGCAGCCTTCTCTCTGACCCCCTTCCTCCTGTTTCCTTTAATACTGCACAGACCCCCGTTTCAGATAACATTCCTGTATTAAATTGCAGTGACGCAGCCGATTAAAGCGCGCGATTTCTCCGGGGTTATTCAGTTACGCGAGGACCCTGCCCTGCAGAACGCACACGGTCGTACACTAGCGGAAATGACTTTGTACGTGGAGTGACATCGGCACACAGAGGATGCTGGAGTTCTGTTTGGAACAATGTATAATGATACAGCGTATATCATATCCCTATATATTTCCAAGTATGTTATAGCAGCAGAGCCAGCAATATCCTACATGTGTTTTTAAATAAATCCGTTCAGTACTATGAGAAAATACTTGTAGCATTTTTTTTTAAACAACTCTGAATTACATTTTTAATGTATTATAATGTAACAAGCATTTTTTGTTTCTATATCAACCATTTACAAAGTCACATCCCCTTCTGCAACAGGCTCTGGCACACCCCTTTTTGAGCCCCGCCCTCTCTTTAGCAGTGCACCAATTGTAACTAGTGACTGCCTGGTCACATGATCTTACACACAGAACTTTTCATCTTTGGTCCTCTTCTGCTGCACTGTCAGCCATTTAGTGAACCCCCCGGGGCGGGTTCTTACCTCCGTGTAGGCCTGTGTAACCTCCTCATACAGTGACTGGTGATGATGAATGGCCATTTCTAGTCCCTGCATGTCAGAGGGCAGGCCTCCGTCACTGCACAGCTTGCACCATGTATCCACACCTGACAGGAACTGAAACAACATACAAAGCCTCAGCGGTCTCCTGCAAACAGTCCAGAAAACCTACCTCCAAACACAGCAACAACACATCATTTACATGGTCAGTGGGCCCGGAGAGACTAAACAGTGCTAAGTCTATGTGCACCCATCCAAGTGAATGATCCCCAATGCGCCCCTAAGCTTGGCATCGTTTAGTTAACGCTAATGCTTCTGTTAGGGAGGATCGTTTCTAGATCATTTTAACCCCTTCATGGCCCAGAGGGACTGAAAGGATATGTTTCTTTCCCATTAGCATTAAAAGCGTAACGAAGGGAAACGGAGTGCCGCCTGCGCCAGAGGTAAATACTACCGTGCAGAACACGAGGGGAAACGGAGTGCCGCCTGCGCCAGAGGTAAATACTTCCGTGCAGAACACGAAGGGAAACGGAGTGCCGCCTGCGCCAGAGGTAAATACTACCGTGCAGAACACGAGGGGAAGTGTCAGGAGCGAGACGTCTGATCTTCCTAAAACTTCACTAACGCCCTTCTCTGAAGAGACGCCGCTTTCCCGGAACCTTCCCCGCTCCGCTGTCTTGTTCGACCTGTCACCGGAGGATTCTGCGCTTCCAGAGGACGCCGTGGAGCGTATGGATTCACTTTTTTGTTTGTTTGAGACTCAAAACTCCCACATCATAATTTAAAGGTTTGGAGCTGCCTGGCTCGGCTTCAAAGCTCCGCTCCCACAGCTGCAGAGACAAGCTCAGCCGCTCTGCACGGGCGCCAGGGCTGTGTGCTATATACTGCAGCTAACCGCAGCTGCAGAGACAAGCTCAGCCGCTCTGCACGGGCGCCAGGGCTGTGTGCTATATACTGCAGCTAACCGCAGCTGCAGAGACAGGCTCAGCCGCTCTGCACGGGCGCCAGGGCTGTGTGCTATATACTGCAGCTGCAGAGACAAGCTCAGCCGCTCTGCACGGGCGCCAGGGCTGTGTGCTATATACCGCAGCTAACCGCAGCTGCAGAGACAAGCTCAGCCGCTCTGCACGGGCGCCAGGGCTGTGTGCTATATACCGCAGCTAACCGCAGCTGCAGAGACAAGCTCAGCCGCTCTGCACGGGCGCCAGGGCTGTGTGCTATATACTGCAGCTAACCGCAGCTGCAGAGACAAGCTCAGCCGCTCTGCACGGGCGCCAGGGCTGTGTGCTATATACCGCAGCTAACCGCAGCTGCAGAGACAAGCTCAGCCACTCTGCACGGGCGCCAGGGCTGTGTGCTATATACTGCAGCTAACCGCAGCTGCAGAGACAAGCTCAGCCGCTCTGCACGGGCGCCAGGGCTGTGTGCTATATACCGCAGCTAACCGCAGCTGCAGAGACAAGCTCAGCCGCTCTGCACGGGCGCCAGGGCTCTGTGCTATATACTGCAGCTAACCGCAGCTGCAGAGACAAGCTCAGCCGCTCTGCACGGGCGCCAGGGCTGTGTGCTATATACTGCAGCTAACCGCAGCTGCAGAGACAAGCTCAGCCGCTCTGCACGGGTGCCAGGGCTGTGTGCTATATACTGCAGCTAACCGCAGCTGCAGAGACAAGCTCAGCCGCTCTGCACGGGCGCCAGGGCTGTGTGCTATATACTGCAGCTAACCGCAGCTGCAGAGACAAGCTCAGCCGCTCTGCACGAGCGCCAGGGCTGTGTGCTATATACTGCAGCTAACCGCAGCTGCAGAGACAAGCTCAGCCGCTCTGCACGGGTGCCAGGGCTGTGTGCTATAAACTGCAGCTAACCGCAGCTGCAGAGACAAGCTCAGCCGCTCTGCACGGGCGCCAGGGCTGTGTGCTGTATACTGCAGCTAACCGCAGCTGCAGAGACAAGCTCAGCCGCTCTGCACGGGCGCCAGGGCTGTGTGCTATATACTGCAGCTAACCGCAGCTGCAGAGACAAGCTCAGCCGCTCTGCACGGGCGCCAGGGCTGTGTGCTATATACTGCAGCTAACCGCACCTGCAGAGACAAGCTCAGCCGCTCTGCACGGGCGCCAGGGCTGTGTGCTATATACTGCAGCTAACCGCACCTGCAGAGACAAGCTCAGCCGCTCTGCACGGGCGCCAGGGCTGTGTGCTATATACTGCAGCTAACCGCAGCTGCAGAGACAAGCTCAGCCGCTCTGCACGGGCGCCAGGGCTGTGTGCTATATACTGCAGCTAACCGCAGCTGCAGTGACAAGCTCAGCCGCTCTGCACGGGCGCCAGGGCTGTGTGCTGTATACTGCAGCTAACCGCAGCTGCAGAGACAAGCTCAGCCGCTCTGCACGGGCGCCAGGGCTGTGTGCTATATACTGCAGCTAACCGCAGCTGCAGAGACAAGCTCAGCTGCTCTGCACGGGCGCCAGGGCTGTGTGCTATATACTGCAGCTAACCGCACCTGCAGAGACAAGCTCAGCCGCTCTGCACGGGTGCCAGGGCTGTGTGCTATATACTGCAGCTAACCGCAGCTGCAGTGCCAAGCTCAGCCGCTCTGCACGGGCGCCAGGGCTGTGTGCTATATACCGCAGCTAACCGCAGCTGCAGAGACAAGCTCAGCCGCTCTGCACGGGTGCCAGGGCTGTGTGCTATATACTGCAGCTAACCGCAGCTGCAGAGACAAGCTCAGCCGCTCTGCACGGGTGCCAGGGCTGTGTGCTATATACTGCAGCTAACCGCAGCTGCAGTGCCAAGCTCAGCCGCTTTGCACGGGCGCCAGGGCTTTGTGCTATATACCGCAGCTAACCGCAGCTGCAGTGACAAGCTCAGCCGCTCTGCACGGGCGCCAAGGCTGTGTGCTATATACTGCAGCTAACCGCAGCTGCAGAGACAAGCTCAGCCGCTCTGCACGGGTGCCAGGGCTGTGTGCTATATACCGCAGCTAACCGCAGCTGCAGAGACAAGCTCAGTCGCTCTGCACGGACGCCAGGGCTGTGTGCAATATACTGCAGCTAACCGCAGCTGCACAAGCTCAGCCGCTCTGCACGGGCGCCAGGGCTGTGTGCTATATACTGCAGCTGCAGAGACAAGCTCAGCCGCTCTGCACGGGCGCCAGGGCTGTGTGCTATATACTGCAGCTGGGAAACCGCTATATACAGGGTGTATCTGTGACAGGCAAAGGAAAGTACTTTCGCATATGGGGGAATCACAGGGGTAACGACACCTCTGCCCTCTGTCCTTCCGCTGATGCACAAGCCGCAGTGTAACATGCGATGTACGGCGATGCTCTGCGGTTAAGCGCTGCACAATAAAGGTACTTAGGGTATTATTCGTTAGTCTGCGGGTTCTCACACACAGCAGAGTGCGGGGGTCTCACACACAGCAGTCAGAGTGCGGGGGTCTCACACACACAGCAGAGTGCGGGGGTCTCACACACAGCAGAGTGCGGGGCTCTCACACACACAGCAGAGTGCGGGGGTCTCACACACAGCAGAGTGCGGGGCTCTCACACACAGCAGTCAGAGTGCGGGGGTCTCACACACACAGCAGTCAGAGTGCAGGGGTCTCACACACAGCAGAGTGCGGGGGTCTCACACACACAGCAGAGTGCGGGGGTCTCACACACACAGCAGAGTGCGGGGGTCTCACACACACAGCAGAGTGCGGGGGTCTCACACACAGCAGAGTGTGGGGGTCTCACACACAGAGTCAGAGTGCGGGGGTCTCACACACACAGCAGTCAGATTGCGGGGGTCTCACACACAGCAGTCAGATTGCGGGGATCTCACACATAGCAGAGTGCAGGGGTCTCACACACAGCAGAGTGCGGGTCTCACACACAGCAGAGTGCGGGGGTCTCACACACAGCAGAGTGCGGGGGTCTCACACACAGCAGAGTGCGGGGGTCTCACACACACAGCAGTCAGAGTGTGGGGGTCTCACACACACAGCAGAGTGCGGGGGTCTCACACACAGCAGAGTACGGGCGTCACACACACAGCAGAGTGCGGGTTCTCACACACACAGCAGAGTGCGGGGGTCACACACAGCAGAGTACGGGGGTCTCACACACAGCAGAGTACGGGGGTCTCACACACAGCAGAGTACGGGGGTCTCACACACAGCAGAGTACGGGGGTCTCACACACAGCAGAGTACGGGGGTCTCACACACAGCAGAGTGCGGGGGTCTCACACACACAGCAGAGTGCGGGGGTCTCACACACACAGCAGAGTGCGGGGGTCTCACACACAGCAGAGTGCGGGGGTCTCACACAAAGCGGAGTGCGGGGGTCTCACACAAAGCAGAGTGCGGGGGTCTCACACACACAGCAGTCAGATTGCGGGGGTCTCACACACACAGCAGTCAGATTGTGGGGGTCTCACACACACAGCAGAGTGCGGGGGTCTCACACACAGCAGAGTGCGGGGGTCTCACACAGCAGAGTGCGGGGGTCTCACACACAGCAGAGTGCGGGGGTCTCACACACAGCAGAGTGCGGGGGTCTCACACACAGCAGAGTGCGGGGGTCTCACACACAGCAGAGTGCGGGGGTCTCACACACAGCAGAGTGCGGGGGTCTCACACACAGCAGAGTGCGGGGGTCTCACACACAGCAGAGTGCGGGGGTCTCACACACAGCAGAGTGCGGGGGTCTCACACACAGCAGTCAGAGTGTGGGGGTCTCACACACACAGCAGTCAGAGTGCGGGGGTCTCACACACACAGCAGAGTGCGGGGGTCTCACACACACAGCAGAGTGCGGGGGTCTCACACACAGCAGAGTGCGGGGGTCTCACACAAAGCAGAGTGCGGGGGTCTCACACAAAGCAGAGTGCGGGGGTCTCACACACAGCAGAGTGCGGGGGTCTGACACACACAGCAGTCAGATTGCGGGGATCTCACACACAGCAGAGTGCGGTTGTCTCACACACAGCATAGTGCGGGGGTCTCACACACAGCAGAGTGCGGGGGTCTCACACACAGCAGAGTGCGGGGGTCTCAAACACAGCAGAGTGCGGGGGTCTCACACACAGCAGAATGCGGGGGTTTCACACACAGCAGAGTGCGGGGGTCTCACACACAGCAGAGTGCGGGGGTCTCACACACACAGCAGAGTGCGGGGGTCTCACACACAGCAGAGTGCGGGGGTCTCACACACAGCAGAGTGCGAGGGTCTCACACACAGCAGAGTGCGGGGGTCTCACACACAGCAGAGTGCGGGGGTCTCACACACAGCAGAGTGCGGGGTCTCACACACACAGCAGTCAGAGTGCGGGGGTCTCACACACACAGCAGAGTGCGGGGGTCTCACACACAGCACAGTACGGGGGTCTCACACACAGCAGAGTACGGGGGTCTCACACACAGCAGAGTACGGGGGTCTCACACACAGCAGAGTGCGGGGGTCTCACACACACAGCAGAGTACGGGGGTCACACACACAGCAGAGTGCGGGGGTCTCACACAAACCAGAGTACGGGGGTCACACACACAGCAGAGTGCGAGGTCTCACACACAGCAGAGTGCGGGGGTCTCACACACAGCAGAGTACGGGGGTCTCACACACAGCAGAGTACGGGGGTCACACACAGCAGAGTGCGGGGGTCTCACACACAGCAGAGTGCGAGGTCTCACACAAAGCAGAGTGCGGGGGTCTCACACACAGCAGAGTACGGGGGTCTCATACACAGCAGAGTGCGGGGGTCTCACACACACACAGCAGAGTGCGGGGGTCTCACACACAGCAGAGTGCGGGGGTCTCACACACAGCAGAGTGTGGGGCTCACACACAGCAGAGTGCGGGGGGTCTCACACACAGCAGAGTGCGGGGGTCTCACACACAGCAGAGTGCGGGGGTCTCACACACACACAGCAGAGTGCGGGGGTCTCACACACAGCAGAGTGCGGGGCTCACACACAGCAGAGTGCGGGGGTCTCACACACAGCAGTCAGAGTGCGGGGGTCTCACACACAGCAGTCAGAGTGCGGGGGTCTCACACACACAGCAGAGTGCGGGGGGCTCACACACAGCAGAGTGCGGGGGTCTCACACACAGCAGAGTGCGGGGGTCTCACACACAGCAGGGTGCGGGGGTCTCACATACACACAGCAGAGTGCGGGGGTCTCACACACAGCAGAGTGCTGGGCTCACACACAGCAGAGTGCGGGGGGCTCACACACAGCAGAGTGCGGGGGTCTCACACACAGCAGAGTGCGGGGGGCTCACACACAGCAGAGTGCGGGGGTCTCAAACACAGCAGAGTGCGGGGGTCTCACACACAGCAGAGTGCGGGGGTCTCACACACAGCAGAGTGCTGGGGTTTCACACACACACAGCAGAGTGCGGGGGTCTCACACACACAGCAGAGTGCGGGGGTCTCACACACACAGCAGAGTGCGGGGGTCTCACACACAGCAGAGTACGGGGGTCTCACACACAGCAGAGTACGGGGGTCTCACACACAGCAGAGTACGGGGGTCTCACACACAACAGAGTGCGGGGGTCTCACACACAGCAGAGTGCGGGGGTCTCACACACAGCAGAGTGCGGGGGTCTCACACACAGCAGAGTGCGGGGGTCTCACACACAGCAGAGTGCGGGGCTCACACACAGCAGAGTGCGGGGGTCTCACACACAGCAGAGTGCGGGGGTCTCACACACAGCAGGGTGCGGGGGTCTCACACACACACAGCAGAGTGCGGGGGTCTCACACACAGCAGAGTGCGGGGCTCACACACAGCAGAGTGCGGGGGGCTCACACACAGCAGAGTGCGGGGGTCTCACACACAGCAGTCAGAGTGCGGGGGTCTCACACACAGCAGAGTGCGGGGGTCTCACACACACACAGCAGAGTGCGGGGGTCTCACACACACAGCAGAGTGCGGGGGTCTCACACACAGCAGAGTGCGGGGGTCTCACACACAGCAGAGTGCGGGGGTCTCACACACACACAGCAAAGTGCGGGGGTCTCACACACAGCAGATTGCGGGGGGCTCACACACAGCAGAGTGCGGGGGTCTCACACACAGCAGAGTGCGGGGCTCACACACAGCAGAGTGCGGGGTCTCACACACACACAGCAGAGTGCGGGGGTCTCACACACACAGCAGAGTGCGGGGGTCTCACACACACACAGCAGAGTGCGGGGGTCTCAAACACAGCAGAGTGCGGGGGTCTCACACACAGCAGAGTGCGGGGGTCTCACACACACACAGCAGAGTGCGGGGGTCTCACACACACAGCAGAGTGCGGGGGTCTCACACACAGCAGAGTACGGGGGTCTCACACACAGCAGAGTACGGGGGTCTCACACACAGCAGAGTGCGGGGGTCTCACACACAGCAGAGTGCGGGGGTCTCACACACACACAGCAAAGTGCGGGGGTCTCACACACAGCAGATTGCGGGGGGCTCACACACAGCAGAGTGCGGGGGTCTCACACACAGCAGAGTGTGGGGGTCTCAAACACAGCAGAGTGCGGGGGTCTCACACACAGCAGAGTGCGGGGGTCTCACACACAGCAGAGTGCGGGGGTCTCACACACAGCAGAGTGCGGGGGTCTCACACACACACAGCAGAGTGCGAGGGTCTCACACACAGCAGAGTGCGGGGGTCTCACACACACACAGCAGAGTGCGGGGGTCTCACACACACAGCAGAGTGCGAGGGTCTCACACACAGCAGAGTGCGGGGGTCTCACACACACACAGCAGAGTGCGGGGGTCACACACAGCAGAGTACGGGGGTCTCACACACAGCAGAGTACGAGGGTCTCACAAACAGCAGAGTACGGGGGTCTCACACACAGCAGAGTGCGGGGGTCTCACACACAGCAGAGTGCGGGGGTCTCACACACAGCAGAGTGCGGGGGTCTCACACACAGCAGAGTGCGGGGGTCTCACACACAGCAGAGTGCGGGGGTCTCACACACAGCAGAGTGCGGGGGTCTCACACACAGCAGAGTGCGGTGGTCTCACACACACAGCAGAGTGCGGGGGTCTCACACACAGCAGAGTGCGGGGGTCTCACACACAGCAGAGTGCGGGGGTCTCACACACAGCAGAGTGCGGGGCTCACACACAGCAGAGTGCGGGGGTCTCACACACAGCAGAGTGCGGGGGTCTCACACACAGCAGAGTGCGGGGCTCACACACAGCAGAGTGCGGGGCTCACACACAGCAGAGTGCGGGGGTCTCACACACAGCAGAGTGCGGGGGTCTCACACACAGCAGAGTGCGGGGGTCTCACACACAGCAGAGTGCGGGGGTCTCACACACAGCAGAGTGCGGGGCTCACACACAGCAGAGTGCGGGTCTCACACACAGCAGAGTACGGGGGTCTCACACACAGCAGAGTGCGGGGGTCTCACACACAGCAGAGTGCGGGGGTCTCACACACAGCAGAGTGCGGGGGTCTCACACACAGCAGAGTGCGGGGCTCACACACAGCAGAGTGCGGGGGTCTCACACACAGCAGAGTACGGGGGTCTCACACACAGCAGAGTGCGGGGGTCTCACATACAGCAGAGTGCGGGGGTCTCACACACAGCAGAGTGCGGGGGTCTCACACACAGCAGAGTGCGGGGGTCTCACACACAGCAGAGTGCGGGGGTCTCACACACAGCAGAGTGCGGGGGTCTCACACACACACAGCAGAGTGCGGGGGTCTCACACACACAGCAGAGTGCGGGGGTCTCACACACAGCAGAGTGCGGGGGTCTCACACACAGCAGAGTGCGGGGGTCTCACACACACACAGCAAAGTGCGGGGGTCTCACACACAGCAGATTGCGGGGGGCTCACACACAGCAGAGTGCGGGGGTCTCACACACAGCAGAGTGCGGGGGTCTCACACACAGCAGAGTGCGGGGGTCTCACACACAGCAGAGTGCGGGGGTCTCACACACAGCAGAGTGCGGGGGTCTCACACACAGCAGAGTGCGGGGGTCTCACACACAGCAGAGTGCGGGGGTCTCACACACAGCAGAGTGCGGGGGTCTCACACACAGCAGAGTGCGGGGGTCTCACACACAGCAGAGTGCGGGGGTCTCACACACAGCAGAGTGCGGGGGTCTCACACACACAGCAGAGTGCGGGGGTCTCACACACAGCAGAGTGCGGGGGTCTCACACACAGCAGAGTGCGGGGGTCTCACACACAGCAAAGTGCGGGGCTCACACACAGCAGAGTGCGGGGGTCTCACACACAGCAGAGTGCGGGGGTCTCACACACAGCAGAGTGCGGGGGTCTCACACACAGCAGAGTGCGGGGCTCACACACAGCAGAGTACGGGGGTCTCACACACAGCAGAGTGCGGGGGTCTCACACACAGCAGAGTGCGGGGGTCTCACACACAGCAGAGTGCGGGGGTCTCACACACAGCAGAGTGCGGGGCTCACACACAGCAGAGTGCGGGGGTCTCACACACAGCAGAGTGCGGGGGTCTCACACACAGCAGAGTGCGGGGGTCTCACACACAGCAGGGTGCGGGGGTCTCACACACACACAGCAGAGTGCGGGGGTCTCACACACAGCAGAGTGCGGGGCTCACACACAGCAGAGTGCGGGGGGCTCACACACAGCAGAGTGCGGGGGTCTCACACACAGCAGTCAGAGTGCGGGGGTCTCACACACAGCAGAGTGCGGGGGTCTCACACACACACAGCAGAGTGCGGGGGTCTCACACACACAGCAGAGTGCGGGGGTCTCACACACAGCAGAGTGCGGGGGTCTCACACACAGCAGAGTGCGGGGGTCTCACACACACACAGCAAAGTGCGGGGGTCTCACACACAGCAGATTGCGGGGGGCTCACACACAGCAGAGTGCGGGGGTCTCACACACAGCAGAGTGCGGGGGTCTCACACACAGCAGAGTGCGGGGGTCTCACACACAGCAGAGTGCGGGGGTCTCACACACAGCAGAGTGCGGGGGTCTCACACACAGCAGAGTGCGGGGGTCTCACACACAGCAGAGTGCGGGGGTCTCACACACAGCAGAGTGCGGGGGTCTCACACACAGCAGAGTGCGGGGGTCTCACACACAGCAGAGTGCGGGGGTCTCACACACAGCAGAGTGCGGGGGTCTCACACACACAGCAGAGTGCGGGGGTCTCACACACAGCAGAGTGCGGGGGTCTCACACACAGCAGAGTGCGGGGGTCTCACACACAGCAAAGTGCGGGGCTCACACACAGCAGAGTGCGGGGGTCTCACACACAGCAGAGTGCGGGGGTCTCACACACAGCAGAGTGCGGGGGTCTCACACACAGCAGAGTGCGGGGCTCACACACAGCAGAGTACGGGGGTCTCACACACAGCAGAGTGCGGGGGTCTCACACACAGCAGAGTGCGGGGGTCTCACACACAGCAGAGTGCGGGGGTCTCACACACAGCAGAGTGCGGGGCTCACACACAGCAGAGTGCGGGGGTCTCACACACACAGCAGAGTGCGGGGGTCTCACACACACACAGCAGAGTGCGGGGGTCTCACACACAGCAGGGTGCGGGGGTCTCACACACACACAGCAGAGTGCGGGGGTCTCACACACAGCAGAGTGCGGGGCTCACACACAGCAGAGTGCGGGGGGCTCACACACAGCAGAGTGCGGGGGTCTCACACACAGCAGTCAGAGTGCGGGGGTCTCACACACAGCAGAGTGCGGGGGTCTCACACACACACAGCAGAGTGCGGGGGTCTCACACACACAGCAGAGTGCGGGGGTCTCACACACAGCAGAGTGCGGGGGTCTCACACACAGCAGAGTGCGGGGGTCTCACACACACACAGCAAAGTGCGGGGGTCTCACACACAGCAGATTGCGGGGGTCTCACACACAGCAGAGTGCGGGGGTCTCACACACACACAGCAAAGTGCGGGGGTCTCACACACAGCAGATTGCGGGGGGCTCACACACAGCAGAGTGCGGGGGTCTCAAACACAGCAGAGTGCGGGGGTCTCACACACAGCAGAGTGCGGGGGTCTCACACACACACAGCAGAGTGCGGGGGTCTCACACACAGCAGAGTGCGGGGGTCTCACACACACACAGCAGAGTGCGGGGGTCTCACACACACAGCAGAGTGCGGGGGTCTCACACACAGCAGAGTACGGGGGTCTCACACACAGCAGAGTACGGGGGTCTCACACACAGCAGAGTACGGGGGTCTCACACACAGCAGAGTGCGGGGGTCTCACACACAGCAGAGTGCGGGGGGCTCACACACAGCAGAGTGCGGGGGTCTCACACACAGCAGAGTACGGGGGTCTCACACACAGCAGAGTGCGTGGGTCTCACACACAGCAGAGTGCGGGGGTCTCACACACAGCAGAGTGCGGGGGTCTCACATACAGCAGAGTGCGGGGGTCTCACACACAGCAGAGTGCGGGGGTCTCACACACAGCAGAGTGCGGGGGTCTCACACACAGCAGAGTGCGGGGGTCTCACACACAGCAGAGTGCGGGGGTCTCACACACACACAGCAGAGTGCGGGGGTCTCACACACACAGCAGAGTGCGGGGGTCTCACACACAGCAGAGTGCGGGGGTCTCACACACAGCAGAGTGCGGGGGTCTCACACACACACAGCAAAGTGCGGGGGTCTCACACACAGCAGATTGCGGGGGGCTCACACACAGCAGAGTGCGGGGGTCTCACACACAGCAGAGTGCGGGGGTCTCACACACAGCAGAGTGCGGGGGTCTCACACACAGCAGAGTGCGGGGGTCTCACACACAGCAGAGTGCGGGGGTCTCACACACAGCAGAGTGCGGGGGTCTCACACACAGCAGAGTGCGGGGGTCTCACACACAGCAGAGTGCGGGGGTCTCACACACAGCAGAGTGCGGGGGTCTCACACACAGCAGAGTGCGGGGGTCTCACACACAGCAGAGTGCGGGGGTCTCACACACACAGCAGAGTGCGGGGGTCTCACACACAGCAGAGTGCGGGGGTCTCACACACAGCAGAGTGCGGGGGTCTCACACACAGCAAAGTGCGGGGCTCACACACAGCAGAGTGCGGGGGTCTCACACACAGCAGAGTGCGGGGGTCTCACACACAGCAGAGTGCGGGGGTCTCACACACAGCAGAGTGCGGGGCTCACACACAGCAGAGTACGGGGGTCTCACACACAGCAGAGTGCGGGGGTCTCACACACAGCAGAGTGCGGGGGTCTCACACACAGCAGAGTGCGGGGGTCTCACACACAGCAGAGTGCGGGGCTCACACACAGCAGAGTGCGGGGGTCTCACACACAGCAGAGTGCGGGGGTCTCACACACAGCAGAGTGCGGGGGTCTCACACACAGCAGGGTGCGGGGGTCTCACACACACACAGCAGAGTGCGGGGGTCTCACACACAGCAGAGTGCGGGGCTCACACACAGCAGAGTGCGGGGGGCTCACACACAGCAGAGTGCGGGGGTCTCACACACAGCAGTCAGAGTGCGGGGGTCTCACACACAGCAGAGTGCGGGGGTCTCACACACACACAGCAGAGTGCGGGGGTCTCACACACACAGCAGAGTGCGGGGGTCTCACACACAGCAGAGTGCGGGGGTCTCACACACAGCAGAGTGCGGGGGTCTCACACACACACAGCAAAGTGCGGGGGTCTCACACACAGCAGATTGCGGGGGGCTCACACACAGCAGAGTGCGGGGGTCTCACACACAGCAGAGTGCGGGGGTCTCACACACAGCAGAGTGCGGGGGTCTCACACACAGCAGAGTGCGGGGGTCTCACACACAGCAGAGTGCGGGGGTCTCACACACAGCAGAGTGCGGGGGTCTCACACACAGCAGAGTGCGGGGGTCTCACACACAGCAGAGTGCGGGGGTCTCACACACAGCAGAGTGCGGGGGTCTCACACACAGCAGAGTGCGGGGGTCTCACACACAGCAGAGTGCGGGGGTCTCACACACACAGCAGAGTGCGGGGGTCTCACACACAGCAGAGTGCGGGGGTCTCACACACAGCAGAGTGCGGGGGTCTCACACACAGCAAAGTGCGGGGCTCACACACAGCAGAGTGCGGGGGTCTCACACACAGCAGAGTGCGGGGGTCTCACACACAGCAGAGTGCGGGGGTCTCACACACAGCAGAGTGCGGGGCTCACACACAGCAGAGTACGGGGGTCTCACACACAGCAGAGTGCGGGGGTCTCACACACAGCAGAGTGCGGGGGTCTCACACACAGCAGAGTGCGGGGGTCTCACACACAGCAGAGTGCGGGGCTCACACACAGCAGAGTGCGGGGGTCTCACACACACAGCAGAGTGCGGGGGTCTCACACACACACAGCAGAGTGCGGGGGTCTCACACACAGCAGGGTGCGGGGGTCTCACACACACACAGCAGAGTGCGGGGGTCTCACACACAGCAGAGTGCGGGGCTCACACACAGCAGAGTGCGGGGGGCTCACACACAGCAGAGTGCGGGGGTCTCACACACAGCAGTCAGAGTGCGGGGGTCTCACACACAGCAGAGTGCGGGGGTCTCACACACACACAGCAGAGTGCGGGGGTCTCACACACACAGCAGAGTGCGGGGGTCTCACACACAGCAGAGTGCGGGGGTCTCACACACAGCAGAGTGCGGGGGTCTCACACACACACAGCAAAGTGCGGGGGTCTCACACACAGCAGATTGCGGGGGTCTCACACACAGCAGAGTGCGGGGGTCTCACACACACACAGCAAAGTGCGGGGGTCTCACACACAGCAGATTGCGGGGGGCTCACACACAGCAGAGTGCGGGGGTCTCAAACACAGCAGAGTGCGGGGGTCTCACACACAGCAGAGTGCGGGGGTCTCACACACACACAGCAGAGTGCGGGGGTCTCACACACAGCAGAGTGCGGGGGTCTCACACACACACAGCAGAGTGCGGGGGTCTCACACACACAGCAGAGTGCGGGGGTCTCACACACAGCAGAGTACGGGGGTCTCACACACAGCAGAGTACGGGGGTCTCACACACAGCAGAGTACGGGGGTCTCACACACAGCAGAGTGCGGGGGTCTCACACACAGCAGAGTGCGGGGGGCTCACACACAGCAGAGTGCGGGGGTCTCACACACAGCAGAGTACGGGGGTCTCACACACAGCAGAGTGCGTGGGTCTCACACACAGCAGAGTGCGGGGGTCTCACACACAGCAGAGTGCGGGGGTCTCACACACAGCAGAGTGCGGGGTCTCACACACAGCAGAGTGCGGGGGTCTCACACAAAGCAGAGTGCGGGGGTCTCACACACAGCAGAGTGCGGGGGTCTCACACACAGCAGAGTGCGGGGGTCTCACACACAGCAGAGTGCGGGGGTCTCACACACACAGCAGAGTGCGGGGGTCTCACACACAGCAGAGTGCGGGGGTCTCACACACAGCAGAGTGCGGGGGTCTCACACACAGCAGAGTGCGGGGCTCACACACAGCAGAGTGCGGGGGTCTCACACACAGCAGAGTGCGGGGGTCTCACACACAGCAGAGTGCGGGGCTCACACACAGCAGAGTGCGGGGGTTTCACACACAGCAGAGTGCGGGGGTCTCACACACAGCAGAGTGCGGGGGTCTCACACACAGCAGAGTGCGGGGGTCTCACACACAGCAGAGTGCGGGGCTCACACACAGCAGAGTGTGGGGGTCTCACACACAGCAGAGTACGGGGGTCTCACACACAGCAGAGTGCGGGGGTCTCACACACAGCAGAGTGCGGGGGTCTCACACACAGCAGAGTGCGGGGGTCTCACACACAGCAGAGTGCGGGGCTCACACACAGCAGAGTGCGGGGGTCTCACACACAGCAGAGTACGGGGGTCTCACACACAGCAGAGTGCGGGGGTCTCACACACAGCAGAGTGCGGGGCTCACACACAGCAGAGTGCGGGGGTCTCACACACAGCAGAGTGCGGGGGTCTCACACACAGCAGAGTGCGGGGCTCACACACAGCAGAGTACGGGGGTCTCACACACAGCAGAGTGCGGGGGTCTCACACACAGCAGAGTGCGGGGGTCTCACACACAGCAGAGTGCGGGGGTCTCACACACAGCAGAGTGCGGGGGTCTCACACACAGCAGAGTGCGGGGGTCTCACACACAGCAGAGTGCGGGGGTCTCACACACAGCAGAGTGCGGGGGTCTCACACACAGCAGAGTGCGGGGGTCTCACACACAGCAGAGTGCGGGGGTCTCACACACAGCAGAGTGCGGGGGTCTCACACACAGCAGAGTGCGGGGGTCTCACACACAGCAGAGTGCGGGGGTCTCACACACAGCAGAGTGCGGGGGTCTCACCTGCTCTGCCTTCTGATGGAACACGGCAGACATGGCGAGGATCGTGCTCCTCTCATCCAGCGCGGCGGCAAAACTCTTCCACTCCTGGTCCAGCTGCGTGGAGATCTGCTTGATCTGCTGTGATGCGTAGTGACCCGCCTCTATCAGCCGTGACGCCACCGACATGATGCGGTTGATGTTGACGTACGCGTTCTGAAAGGGAAAGCGGGCGTGAGCTGCGTCACTGATGGGATTAACCCCTTGGCTACCAAAGGGGCGGGCAACACATTGCAAAGTTCCGGCAACCAAGAGGTTAAAAATACAATCACTTTTCTTGGGAAATGTTTGGTTCCCTTTTTAATTAATTTCTTTAAATGTGTCCTTAGCAATTAGATAATAACCCAACAGCGCATTAAAGCACCCCAAATATATGTGGGTCTCCAGTTTCAGAGGAGCATTAATCAGTTTGAGGGGGTACAGGGGGTACAGGGGGTACGGGGGGTACAGGGAGATCTCGCTTTTCTCCTCTCTACTTTTTCGCTGATTTACTTTATTCCTAAAAATAAAAAACTGTAAGCCAAATAAGCCAATTTGTAAATTATTCCTTACAAATAATAAAGTAAATAAATGATTTCCATTTCAGCTCCGAGATACGTATCCCCTGAAATGAGTAACCCCTGCCCCCTGAGATACGGCCCCCCGCCCCCTGAGATACGTACCCCCTTCCCACTGAGATACGGACCCCCTGCCCCCTGAGATACGGCCCCCCGCCGCCTGAGATACGTACCCCCTGCCCCCTGAGATACGTACCCCCTTCCCCCTGAGATACGTACCTCCTGCTCCCTGAGGTACGTACCCCCTGCCCCCTGAGATACGGACCCCCGCCCCGAGATACGTACCCCCTTCCCCCTGAGATACGTACCCCCTGCTCCCTGAGGTACGTACCCCCTGCGATACGGACCCCCGCCCCCTGAGATACGTACCCCCTTCCCCCTGAGATATGTACCCCCTGCTCCCTGAGGTACGTACCCCCTGCCCCGAGATACGTACCCCCCGCCCCCTGAGATACGTACCCCCTGCTCCCTGAGGTACGTAGCCCCTGCCCCCTGAGATACGTACCCCCTGCCCCCTGAGATATGTACCCCCTGCCCCCTGAGATACGGACCCCCTGCCCCCTGAGATATGTACCCCCTGCTCCCTGAGATACTTACCCCCTGCTCCCTGAGATACATACCCCCTGCTCCCTGAGATACGTACCCCCTGCCCCTGAGATACGTACCCCCGCTCCCCGAGATACGTACCCACTGCCCCCTGAGATACGTACCCCCTGCCCCCTGAGATACGTACCCCCGCTCCCCGAGATACGTACCCCCTTCCCCGAGATACGGACCCCCTGCTCCCAGAGATACAGACCCCCTGCCCCCTGAGATACGGACCCCCTGCCCCCTGAGATACGGACCCCCTGCCCCTGAGATACGGACCCCCTGCTCCCTGAGATACGGACCCCCTGCCCCCTGAGATACGGACCCCCTGCTCCCTGAGATACGTACCCCGTTCCCCGAGAAACGTACCCCCTGCCCCCTGAGATACGTACCCCCACTCCCCGAGATACGTACCCCCTGCCCCCTGAGATACGGACCCCCTGCCCCCTGAGATACGGACCCCCCGCCCCTTGAGATACGGACCCCCCGCCCCCTGAGATACATACCCCCTGCCCCCTGAGATACGGACCCCCTGCCCCCTGAGATACGTACCCCCTGCCCCCTGAGATACGGACCCCCTGCCCCGAGATACGTACCCCCCACCCCCTGAGATACGAACCCCCTGCCCCTTGAGATACGGACCCCCCGCCCCCTGAGATACGTACCCCCCTGCCCCCTGAGATACGGACCCCCCGCCCCCTGAGATACGGACCCCCCGCCCCCTGAGATACGGATCCCCTGCCCCCTGAGATACGGACCCCCTGCCCCCTGAGATACGGACCCCCTGCCCCCTGAGATACGGACCCCCTGCCCCCTGGGATACGGACCCCCTGCCCCCTGAGATACGTACCCCCTGCCCCCTGAGATACGTACCCCCTGCCCCCTGAGATACGGACCCCCTGCCCCCTGAGATACGGACCCCCTGCCCCCTGAGATACGTACCCCCGCTCCCCGAGATACGTACCCCCTGCCCCCTGAGATACGGACCCCCTGCCCCTTGAGATACGTACCCCCAGCTCCCTGAGATACGTACCCCCCGCCCCCTGAGATACGTACCCCCCGCCCCCTGAGATACGTACCCCCCGCCCCCTGAGATACGGACCCCCTGCCCCCTGAGATACGGACCCCCTGCCCCCTGAGATATGTACCCCTGCCCCCTGAGATACGGACCCCCTGCCCATTGAGATACGTACCCCCGCTCCCCGAGATACGTACCCCCTGCCCCCCGAGATACGTACCCCCTGCCCCCCGAGATACGGACCCCCTGGCCCCTGAGATACGGACCCCCTGCCCCCTGAGTTACGTACCCCCTGCTCCCTGAGATACGTACCCCCTGCCCCGAGATACGTACCCCCGTCCCCTGAGATACGTACCCCCCGCCCCGAGATACGTACCCCCGCTCCCCGAGATACGTACTCCCTGCCCCCCGAGATACATACCCCCTGCCCCCCGAGATACGGACCCCCTGCCCCCTGAGATACGTACCCCCTGCTCCCTGAGATACGTACCCCTCGCCACCTGAGATACGGACCCGAGATACGTACCCCCGCTCCCCGAGATACGTACCCCCTGCCCCCCGAGATACGTACCCCCTGCCCCCCGAGATACGTACCCCCTGCCCCCCAAGATACGGACCTCCTGCCCCCTGAGATACGTACCCCCTGCTCCCTGAGATACGTACCCCCTGCCCCCTGAGATACGGACCCCCTGCCCCATACTTCTTATCCCCACCGCAGCGGCACAAACACAGCCCCATACTTCTTATCCCCACCGCACCGGCACAAACCCAGCCCCATACTTCTTATCCCCACCGCACCGGCACAAACCCAGCCCCATACTTCTTATCCCCACCGCAGCGGCACAAACCCAGCCCCATACTTCTTATCCCCACCGCAGCGGCACAAACACAGCCCCATACTTCTTATCCTCACCGCACCGGCACAAACACAGCCCCATACTTCTTATCCCCACCGCACCGGCACAAACACAGCCCCATACTTCTTATCCCCACCGCACCGGCACAAACCCAGCCCCATACTTCTTATCCCCACCGCACCGGCACAAACACAGCCCCATACTTCTTATCCCCACCGCACCGGCACAAACCCAGCCCCATACTTCTTATCCCCACCGCACCGGCACAAACACAGCCCCATACTTCTTATCCCCACCGCACCGGCACAAACACAGCCCCATACTTCTTATCCCCACCGCACCGGCACAAACCCAACCCCATACTTCTTATCCCCACCACAGCGGCACAAACACAGCCCCATACTTCTTATCCCCACCGCACCGGCACAAACCCAACCCCATACTTCTTATCCCCACCACAGCGGCACAAACACAGCCCCATACTTCTTATCCCCACCGCACCGGCACAAACCCAGCCCCATACTTCTTATCCCCACCGCAGCGGCACAAACCCAGCCCCATACTTCTTATCCCCACCGCACCGGCACAAACCCAGCCCCATACTTCTTATTCCCACCGCACCGGCACAAACACAGCCCCATACTTCTTATCCCCACCGCACCGGCACAAACCCAGCCCCATACTTCTTATCCCCACCGCAGCGGCACAAACACAGCCCCATACTTCTTATCCCCACCGCAGCGGCACAAACCCAGCCCCATACTTCTTATCCCCACCGCAGCGGCACAAACACAGCCCCATACTTCTTATCCCCACCGCACCGGCACAAACCCAGCCCCATACTTCTTATCCCCACCGCAGCGGCACAAACACAGCCCCATACTTCTTATCCCCACTGCAGCGGCACAAACACAGCCCCATACTTCTTATCCCCACCGCACCGGCACAAACCCAGCCCCATACTTCTTATCCCCACCGCAGCGGCACAAACACAGCCCCATACTTCTTATCCCCACCGCACCGGCACAAACCCAGCCCCATACTTCTTATCCCCACCGCAGCGGCACAAACACAGCCCCATACTTCTTATTCCCACCGCACCGGCACAAACCCAGCCCCATACTTCTTATCCCCACCGCACCGGCACAAACACAGCCCCATACTTCTTATCCCCACCGCAGCGGCACAAACACAGCCCCATACTTCTTATTCCCACCGCACCGGCACAAACACAGCCCCATACTTCTTATCCCCACCGCACCGGCACAAACACAGCCCCATACTTCTTATCCCCACCACAGCGGCACAAACACAGCCCCATACTTCTTATCCCCACCGCAGCGGCACAAACACAGCCCCATACTTCTTATCCCCACCGCACCGGCACAAACCCAGCCCCATACTTCTTATCCCCACCGCACCGGCACAAACACAGCCCCATACTTCTTATCCCCACCGCACCGGCACAAACCCAGCCCCATACTTCTTATCCCCACCGCAGCGGCACAAACACAGCCCCATACTTCTTATCCCCACCGCACCGGCACAAACACAGCCCCATACTTCTTATCCCCACCGCAGCGGCACAAACACAGCCCCATACTTCTTATCCCCACCGCAGCGGCACAAACACAGCCCCATACTTCTTATCCCCACCGCACCGGCACAAACACAGCCCCATACTTCTTATCCCCACCGCACCGGCACAAACACAGCCCCATACTTCTTATCCCCACCGCACCGGCACAAACACAGCCCCATACTTCTTATCCCCACCGCAGCGGCACAAACACAGCCCCATACTTCTTATTCCCACCGCACCGGCACAAACCCAGCCCCATACTTCTTATCCCCACCGCAGCGGCACAAACCCAGCCCCATACTTCTTATCCCCACCGCAGCGGCACAAACACAGCCCCATACTTCTTATCCCCACCGCACCGGCACAAACCCAGCCCCATACTTCTTATCCCCACCGCAGCGGCACAAACACAGCCCCATACTTCTTATCCCCACCGCACCGGCACAAACCCAGCCCCATACTTCTTATCCCCACCGCAGCGGCACAAACACAGCCCCATACTTCTTATCCCCACCGCAGCGGCACAAACACAGCCCCATACTTCTTATTCCCACCGCACCGGCACAAACCCAGCCCCATACTTCTTATCCCCACCGCACCGGCACAAACACAGCCCCATACTTCTTATCCCCACCGCAGCGGCACAAACACAGCCCCATACTTCTTATTCCCACCGCACCGGCACAAACACAGCCCCATACTTCTTATCCCCACCGCACCGGCACAAACACAGCCCCATACTTCTTATCCCCACCGCACCGGCACAAACCCAGCCCCATACTTCTTATCCCCACCGCACCGGCACAAACACAGCCCCATACTTCTTATCCCCACCGCACCGGCACAAACCCAGCCCCATACTTCTTATCCCCACCGCAGCGGCACAAACACAGCCCCATACTTCTTATCCCCACCGCACCGGCACAAACACAGCCCCATACTTCTTATCCCCACCGCAGCGGCACAAACACAGCCCCATACTTCTTATCCCCACCGCAGCGGCACAAACACAGCCCCATACTTCTTATCCCCACCGCACCGGCACAAACACAGCCCCATACTTCTTATCCCCACTGCACCGGCACAAACACAGCCCCATACTTCTTATCCCCACCGCACCGGCACAAACACAGCCCCATACTTCTTATCCCCACCGCACCGGCACAAACACAGCCCCATACTTCTTATCCCCACCGCAGCGGCACAAACACAGCCCCATACTTCTTATCCCCACCGCACCGGCACAAACCCAGCCCCATACTTCTTATCCCCACCGCACCGGCACAAACCCAGCCCCATACTTCTTATCCCCACCGCAGTTATCATAAACCCCGCTCCTATCGTCACAGACCCCTTGCCCCCCCCCCCACCCCGTATCACAGACCTCTCCCGCAGCAGACACCGGACCCCCTGCTCCCCCCCTGAGGAGGGTCTAACATAAATGTCACACGTGTGGCCCCTTGTCGCGCTCCGGCCCCTTGTCCCGCTCCGGCCCCTTGTCGCGCTCCGGCCCCTTGTCCCGCTCCGGCCCCTTGTCCCGCTCCGGCCCCTTGTCCCGCTCCGGCCCCTTGTCCCGCTCCGGCCCCTTGTCGCTCTCCGGCCCCTTGTCGCTCTCCGACCCCTTGTCCCGCTCCGGCCCCTTGTCCCGCTCCGGGCCCCTTGTCGCGCTCCGGCCCCTTGTCGCGCTCCGCAGTCACAGGACACCTGTATTAGCCCCTTCACAGCTTCTAGAAACCAGACTATGAGCACACTCCGGCGGGCCGCTGCTGTGAGTATTAAGGACCCGGCAGCGTGTTCACGCAATGTTCCACCTGCCTGCTAAAAATAACCCCACACAACTCGTTACTTCCCCGCAGCGCTTCGGTGTGTGGGTTATTAGGGGACGCCACGCTGCAACACATTACTACCTCTCCCCCACCCGGGGAAGATCAGGTTAGGCTGCGCATATAGTGCCGGCGACAGAGATACGTTTTCGCGTCAAAACAAATGCATTGACGCCGTCACATGCGCTTATAGTAAGCGTGGCGCGCCGACTTGGTTGCGATCGCTAGAAGTCATTTCAATTCGATTTTTCCAGCGACCGCAGCCTGATTTCACCGGTACGTCGCTGTCGCCGGCACTATAAGTGCCGCCTTACGCCCCGTACAGAGGGACGGTTTCATCTTTATTCACTCAAACATGCACGAGCGATTCTTCCGACACGTGTCAGTGGCGCCCGCTAATGAATATCCGATGAGGTGGCTGTCCGCGTTCCCAAGACTGCGGAAGTATTGCACGGCTTCACAATCAAGAGAATGGATTTCAGGCTAATACGCTGTTATTGATCCTTGTCACTGAGCGGGTGTAAGGGGGTTATTCATTAAACTGTGCTTGGGGGGGAGGGGTGGTGCGCTAGTGCTCTGGGGGGGGTGCGCTAGTGCTCTGGGGGGGGGTGCGCTAGTGCTCTGATCGGCAGTATCACATTTTAATAAACAACCCCTCTTTTTTGGGGGGGGGGGGTCGCATTTAGAGCAGGACGGATGCGTGAGAAATGGCCTGGCTTTCATACAACGCGCATGTTTAAACCAGCCGTCCAACCTCATTCTCTCTCAATTATTTTCCCATTAGCGGCTTGCACGCAATTTACTTTAATACGAAGATTAATCAAGCAAAGCATTATACATGATTCAATAATACAAATATCCTTTATATATTCATCCCACCAGCATATTGGCCGATGTTTTAATCATCAGACTGTCATTTTATGGCTAATATATTGATCTAGATGTAGTGCCGCCCGGGACAGCTTCCTAGCAGAAGGTCTTGCAGGATTCCCTAGCTGAGCAGCAGGGGATTCTGGGAGTTGTCGTTTAGCAGCAGGGGATTCTGGGAGTTGTAGTTTAGCAGCAGGGGATTCTGGGAGTTGTAGTTTAGTAGCAGGGGATTCTGGGAGTTGTAGTTTAGCTCCTGATATAATATTATACTGCTAAAGGCAATAAGGGGTTATTTAGTTTAGTCTCCCGGCTGCAAAACTGGTTTACTAGAGAAAAGAAATCCCGTACAAATGGGATACATGAATGGGACGGGGCTTCCTCCGGTTCTGCACCAGTCCTGTGTCTGGACACCAAGGGGTCAATTCTGTATAATCCCAAGTGAACCTTTTAGGGCAAAAATCCCTATCGGCTTCAATGGGGATCTCCGGCCGAAAACGCCTGGAACAGCTGCTTGGGAGTAAGTATGTAAAATCTACCCCTAAAAGATCATTTATCAGAGACTCCCGTGTGAAAAAGGAGGGCAATTCTGGTACAAAATGCAGCACCAGATTCATCAGGAAGGTTCGGATCAGAACGCAGCACCTGATTCATCAGGAAGGTTCGGATCAGAACGCAGCACCTGATTTATCAGGAAGGTTCAGATCAGAACGCAGCACCTGATTCATCAGGAAGGTTCGGATCAGAACACGGCACCAGATTTATCAGGAAGGTTCGGATCAGAACGCAGCACCTGATTTATCAGGAAGGTTTGGATCAGAACGCAGCACCAGATTTATCAGGAAGGTTCGGATCAGAACACGGCACCAGATTTATCAGGAAGGTTCGGATCAGAACGCAGCATCTGATTCATCAGGATGGTTCGGATCAGAACACGGCACCAGATTTATCAGGAAGGTTCTGATCAGAACGCAGCATCTGATTTATCAGGAAGGTTCGGATCAGAACGCAGCATCTGATTTATCAGGAAGGTTCGGATCAGAACACGGCACCAGATTTATCAGGAAGGTTCGGATCAGAACGCGGCACCAGATTTATCAGGAAGGTTCGGATCAGAACACGGCACCAGATTTATCAGGAAGGTTCTGATCAGAACGCAGCATCTGATTTATCAGGAAGGTTCGGATCAGAACACGGCACCAGATTTATCAGGAAGGTTCGGATCAGAACGCGGCACCAGATTTATCAGGAAGGTTCGGATCTTTGCTCTCTCGTGGGCTTTGCTGTCTCAGTATTTTGTTTGTTTTGCCGCCGGGACTTTGATGGATAATTACTGACCCCAAGCTTTCCGGGGCCAGATTTGGTAAATATCCGTAATGTATTAACCGTGTGAATATTATATTCTCTGCACAGGTACCAGGCTGCTGCTCATTTACTAATCTACCTACAAACCGTGTGGTTCTTACATTAAATACACACTCTCTCTCACAATACGGTACCAAGCGACCAGGTGTCATTTCTTCCATTGTATTTAAATACATTTACATGAGCAGTTAATGGTGAAGTTGGAGTGGAAGGGATACTATGTAGCAGTATTCCAACCATGCAGCGTTTTGGCGTCACTGACCCGTGCTCGGGAGGATGCAGTGGGGGGAACGTTAGTGCATAAATAGCCAAATCCAACACAGATGACATGTTTGTTTGAATAGTGTAGTATTTGGCTCCTTGTGCCCAAAATGTAACTCCCTAAAAGGTTCACAGAAGAGAAATCACAGCTGTGCGGCCACATGCAGGAAGGGTCGTCCTCCGTGTTCCCGAGCTTAGTGTCTCTCCTCGGGATACTCTTGGCATCTGCCTAATAAAGTTTGGGATCTATTACAGAGGCGAGCCGGCAGATCTCCTGGCTCCCGGTGTTATATCCGCGTCTCCCGGGACTCGCTGCGTCCCCGAAGTCTAGCAAATAATTGTAACAAGATGCTGGCTAATGAGAGACGGCAGATGTTCCCGATCCCTTTGTTTTATTCCAGCCAGCGGAGCCGCATTCCGGACCGTCTCCTTGGGGTCGGGGCGCGCAGCGGAACCGCATTCCGGACCGTCTCCTTGGGGTAGGGGCGCGCAGCGGAACCGCATTCCGGACCGTCTCCTTGGGGTCGGGGCGCGCAGCGGAACCGCATTCCGGACCGTCTCCTTGGGATCGGGGCGCGCAGCGGAGCCGCATTCCGGAGCGTCTCCTCGGGGTCGGGGCGCGCAGCAGGTCGCATTCCGGACCGTCTCCTTGGGATCGGGGCGCGCAGCGGAGCCGCATTCCGGACCGTCTCCTTGGGATCGGGGCGCGCAGCGGAGCCGCATTCCGGACCGTCTCCTTGGGGTCGGGGCGCGCAGCGGAGCCGCATTCCGGAGCGTCTCCTTGGGGTTGGGGCGCGCAGCGGAGCCGCATTCCGGAGCGTCTCCTCGGGGTCGGGGCGCGCAGCGGAGCCGCATTCCGGACCGTCTCCTCGGGATCGGGGCGCGCAGCGGGCCGCATTCCGGACCGTCTCCTTGGGATCGGGGCGCGCAGCGGAGCCGCATTCCGGAGCGTCTCCTCGGGGTCGGGGTGCGCAGCAGGTCGCATTCCGGACCGTCTCCTTGGGATCGGGGCGCGCAGCGGAGCCGCATTCCGGACCGTCTCCTTGGGATCGGGGCGCGCAGCGGAGCCGCATTCCGGACCGTCTCCTTGGGGTCGGGGCGCGCAGCGGAGCCGCATTCCGGAGCGTCTCCTTGGGGTTGGGGCGCGCAGCGGAGCCGCATTCCGGAGCGTCTCCTCGGGGTCGGGGCGCGCAGCGGAGCCGCATTCCGGACCGTCTCCTTGGGGTCGGGGTGCGCAGCGGAGCCGCATTCCGGACCGTCTCCTCGGGGTCGGGGCGCGCAGCAGGTCGCATTCCGGACCGTCTCCTTGGGATCGGGGCGCGCAGCGGAGCCGCATTCCGGACCGTCTCCTTGGGATCGGGGCGCGCAGCGGAGCCGCATTCCGGACCGTCTCCTCGGGGTCGGGGCGCGCAGCGGAGCCGCATTTCGGAGCGTCTCCTCGGGATCGGGGCGCGCAGCGGGCCGCATTCCGGACCGTCTCCTTGGGGTCGGGGCGCGCAGCGGAGCCGCATTCCGGACCGTCTCCTTGGGGTCGGGGTGCGCAGCGGAGCCGCATTCCGGACCGTCTCCTCGGGGTCGGGGCGCGCAGCGGAGCCGCATTCCGGACCGTCTCCTCGGGATCGGGGCGCGCAGCGGAGCCGCATTGCGGACCGTCTCCTTGGGGTCGGGGTGCGCAGCGGAGCCGCATTCCGGACCGTCTCCTCGGGGTCGGGGCGCGCAGCGGAGCCGAATTCCGGAGCGTCTCCTTGGGGTCGTGGTGCGCAGCGGAGCCGCATTCCGGACCGTCTCCTTGGGGTCGGGGCGCGCAGCGGAGCCGCATTCCGGACCGTCTCCTTGGGGTCGGGGCGCGCAGCGGAGCCGCATTGCGGACCGTCTCCTTGGGGTCGGGGTGCGCAGCGGAGCCGCATTCCGGACCGTCTCCTCGGGATCGGGGCGCGCAGCGGAGCCGCATTGCGGACCGTCTCCTCGGGGTCGGGGAACGCAGCGGAGCCGCATTCCGGACCGTCTCCTTGGGGTCGGGGCGCGCAGCGGAGCCGCATTCCGGACCGTCTCCTTGGGGTCGGGGTGCGCAGCGGAGCCGCATTCCGGACCGTCTCCTCGGGGTCGGGGAACACAGCGGAGCCGCATTCCGGACCGTCTCCTCGGGGTCGGGGAACGCAGCGGAGCCGCATTCCGGACCGTCTCCTCGGGGTCGGGGCGCGCAGCGGAGCCGCATTGCGGACCGTCTCCTTGGGGTCGTGGTGCGCAGCGGAGTCGCATTCCGGAGCGTCTCCTCGGGGTCGGGGCGCGCAGCGGAGCCGCATTGCGGACCGTCTCCTTGGGGTCGGGGCGCGCAGCGGAGCCGCATTCCGGACGTCTCCTCGGGGTCGGGGCGCGCAGCGGAGCCGCATTCCGGAGCGTCTCCTTGAGGTCAGGGCGCGCAGCGGAGCCGCATTCCGGACCGTCTCCTTGGGGTCGGGGTGCGCAGCGGAGCCGCATTCCGGACCGTCTCCTCGGGGTCGGGGCGCGCAGCGGAGCCGCATTCCGGAGCGTCTCCTCGGGGTCGGGGCGCGCAGCGGAGCCGCATTCCGGACGTCTCCTTGGGATCAGGGCGCGCAGCGGAGCCGCATTGCGGACCGTCTCCTTGGGGTCGGGGTGCGCAGCGGAGCCGCATTCCGGACCGTCTCCTCGGGATCGGGGCGCGCAGCGGAGCCGCATTCCGGACGTCTCCTTGGGGTCGGGGCGCGCAGCGGAGCCGCATTCCGGACCGTCTCCTTGGGGTCGGGGTGCGCAGCGGAGCCGCATTGCGGACCGTCTCCTTGGGGTCGGGGCGCGCAGCGGAGCCGCATTCCGGACCGTCTCCTCGGGATCGGGGCGCGCAGCGGAGCCGCATTGCGGACCGTCTCCTCGGGGTCGGGGAACGCAGCGGAGCCGCATTCCGGACCATCTCCTCGGGATCGGGGCGCGCAGCGGAGCCGCATTCCGGACCGTCTCCTTGGGGTCGGGGCGCGCAGCGGAGCCGCATTCCGGACCGTCTCCTTGGGGTCGGGGCGCGCAGCGGAGCCGCATTCCGGACCGTCTCCTTGGGGTCGGGGCGCGCAGCGGAGCCGCATTCCGGACCGTCTCCTTGGGGTCGGGGCGCGCAGCGGAGCCGCATTCCGGACCGTCTCCTCGGGATCGGGGCGCGTAGCGGAGCCGCATTGCGGACCGTCTCCTTGGGGTCGGGGTGCGCAGCGGAGCCGCATTCCGGACCGTCTCCTCGGGGTCGGGGCGCGCAGCGGAGCCGCATTCCGGACGTCTCCTCGGGATCGGGCGCGCAGCGGAGCCGCATTCCGGACCGTCTCCTTGGAGTCGGGGTGCGCAGCGGAGCCGCATTCCGGACGTCTCCTTGGGGTCGGGGCGCACAGCGGAGCCGCATTCCGGACCGTCTCCTTGGGATCGGGGCGCGCAGCGGGGCCGCATTCCGGAGCGTCTCCTCGGGGTCGGGGCGCGCAGCGGAGCCGCATTCCGGACCGTCTCCTTGGGGTCGGGGCGCGCAGCGGAGCCGCATTCCGTACCGTCTCCTTGGGGTCGGGGCGCGCAGCGGAGCCGCATTCCGGACCGTCTCCTTGGGGTCGGGGTGCGCAGCGGAGCCGCATTCCGGAGCGTCTCCTCGGGGTCGGGGCGCGCAGCGGAGCCGCATTCCGGACCGTCTCCTTGGGGTCGGGGCGCGCAGCGGAGCCGCATTCCGGACCGTCTCCTTGGGGTCGGGGCGCGCAGCGGAGCCGCATTCTGGACCGTCTCCTTGGGGTCGGGGCGCGCAGCGGAGCCGCATTCCGGACCGTCTCCTCGGGGTCGGGCGCGCAGCGGAGCCGCATTCCGCACGTCTCCTTGGGGTCGGGGTGCGCAGCGGAGCCGCATTCCGGAGCGTCTCCTCGGGGTCGGGGCGCGCAGCGGAGCCGCATTCCGGACCGTCTCCTTGGGGTCGGGGCGCGCAGCGGAGCCGCATTCCGGAGCGTCTCCTCGGGGTCGGGGTACGCAGCGGGGCCGCATTCCGGAGCGTCTCCTCGGGGTCGGGGTACGCAGCGGGTCGCGCTATTTAAATGCTGGAACTATATCTGGCAAATCTAAATTTAAACTAGAGAAAGAAGTTTCCAGCGATCTGAACTCCGCGTTCCACGGGAGGAGAACCCGGAACCTGTGCGACCCCGAACCTGTGCGACCAGGAACCTGTGCGACCCGGAACCTGAGCGACCCGGAACCTGTGCGACCCGGAACCTGTGCGACCCGGAACCTGTGCAACCCGGAACCTGAGCGACCTGGAACCTGTGAAACCCGGAACCTGCGCGACCCGGAACCTGAGCGACCCGGAACCTGTGCGACCCGAAACCTGTGCGACCCGGAACCTGTGCAACCCACGCTGCCGGGAACCGCTACAATCTAATGGGAGAACGTCACAAGGGCGCGCTACTTACAGCCACAAAGGATTATCCCACTACAAAGACTATCATGCTACTAGTCGCCAGTTCATGTAAATAAGAACATACTATAATACTGCTCTGCGTATAACACAGATACACACGCTGCTCTGCGTATAACACAGATACACACGCCGCTCTGCGTATAATACAGATACACACGCTGCTCTGCGTATAACACAGATACACACGCCGCTCTGCGTATAACACAGTTACACACGCTGCTCTGTGTATAATACAGATACACACGCTGCTCTGCGTATAATACAGATACACACGCTGCTCTGCGTATAATACAGATACACACGCTGCTCTGCGTATAATACAGATACACACGCTGCTCTGCGTATAATACAGATACACACGCTGCTCTGCGTATAATACAGATACACGCGCCGCTCTGCGTATAATACAGATACACTTTCTGTGCTCTCTTTACCAGGGAACCTTTCATTTCGATCCCCCGAAGTTTAGGATGGAGAAGCGGGCGTGGCCACGCCCTGCGCTGAGAAGTCAGTATGTTCCCGTGTTACAGGAACCGTCCCAGGCACAAGCCGGCTGGAATCAGGTTTTATTTCTCCTCTCGGGACGTTTCGCAGACACGCTGCGTTTCTGGAACCTGATTTATAAGCGTATGGTAATACAATACCTCAGACAATGAGCAAACACACCGCTGTATCCTAAATCTTGTGTATAATAACACCGCTATATCCTAAATCTTGTGTATAACACCGCTATAGCCTAAATCTTGTGTATAATAACACTGCTATATCCTAAATCTTGTGTATAATAACACTGCTATACCCTAAATCTTGTGAATAATAACCCTGCGGCTGCATTCCACCCCGAGACCTGTGTAATTGGGACGGATCTGCGTTAGTCACAGAAAGACGCTGCCCGCGGATCACTGAAAAATACCAGAACTAGTAAAGCTGCAGTTCCACCAGCGTAGCACATTGCTGTTAAAGCACTCTCTCATAACTCTCTCCCCTCACTCTCTCTCTCCCCTCACTCTCTCATAACTCTCTCCCCTCACTCTCTTCACTCTCTCTCTCCCTCCCCTCACTCTCTCCCTCCCCTCTCTCTCTCCCCTCACTCTCCCTCCCCTCACTCTCTCCCTCCTCTCACTCTCTCCCTCCTCTCACTCTCTCCCTCCTCTCACTCTCTCCCTCCTCTCACTCTCTCCTCTCACTCTCTCCCTCCTCACTCTCTCCCTCCTCACTCTCTCCCTCCTCACTCTCTCCCTCCTCACTCTCTCCCTCCTCACTCTCTCCCTCCTCACACCCTCTCCCCCCTCACTCCCTCTCCCCCCTCACTCCCTCTCCCCCCTCACTCCCTCTCCCCCCTCACTCTCTCATTCTCTCTCTCTCTCTCTACCCCCTCACTCCCTCTCTCTTTCCCCTCACTCTCTCATTCTCTCTCTCTCTCTCTCTCTACCCTCTCACTCCCTCTCTCTTTCCCCTCACTCTCTCTATCCCCTCTCTCTCACCCCTTCACCTCTCACTCCCTCTCTCTCCCCTCACTCCCTCTCTCTCCCCTCACTCCCTCTCTCTCCCCTCACTCCCTCTCTCTCCCCTCACTCCCTCTCTCTCCCCTCACTCCCTCTCTCTCCCCTCACTCCCTCTCTCCTCACTCCCTCTCTCTCCCCTCACTCCCTCTCACTCCCCTGACTCTCTCACTCCCCTGACTCTCTCACTCCCCTGACTCTCTCACTCCCCTGACTCTCTCACTCCCCTGACTCTCTCACTCCCCTGACTCTCTCACTCCCCTGACTCTCTCCCCCTCACTCCCTCTCACCCCCCTCACTCTCTCCCCCCTCACTCTCTCTCTCCCCTCTCTCTCTCCCCCCTCACTCCCTCTCTCCCCCCTCACTCACTCTCTCCCCCCTCGCTCACTCTCTCCCCCTTCACTCATTCTCTCCCCCCTCAATCACTCTCTCCCCCCTCACTCACTCTCTCCCCTCACTCTCTCTCTCCCCTCACTCTCTCTCTCCCCTCTCTCTCCTTTTCTGTTTGCCCCCCCTGTCTACTTGTGACCTCCCCCCCCCCCCCCCCACCGTACCTGCTGTCTGGCTGAGAGAAGGTAAGAGAAGTTACAGAGGCATTGGGCCTCCCCCGGCATTTCATTTAAATGCCTCTGTAAACGTCGCTAGGAAAGTCCCCCAGTTTACGCATCCCTGGCCTAGCTCAGTGTTTCCCAGTGTGGCCCTGCTCTGGGGTTCCGTGAGAGGATGAGAAGGGTCCGTGGCCCTGCTCTGGGGTTCCGTGAGAGGATGAGAAGGTTCTGCGGCCCTGCCCTGGGGTTCCGTGAGAGAATGAGAAGGTTCCGTGTTCCTGCCCTAGGGTTCTGTGAGAGGATGAGAAGGTTCTGCGGCCCTGCTCTGGGGTTCCGTGAGAGGATGAGAAGGTTCTGCGGCCCTGCCCTGGGGTTCCGTGAGAGAATGAGAAGGTTCCGTGTTCCTGCCCTAGGGTTCTGTGAGAGGATGAGAAGGTTCTGCGGCCCTGCCCTGGGGTTCCGTGAGAAGATGAGAAGGTTCTGTGGCCCTGCCCTGGGGTTCCGTGAGAGAATTAGCAAGGTTCTGCGGCCCTGCCCTGGGGGTTCTGTGAGAATGAGAAGGTTCTGCGGCCCTGCCCTGGGGTTCCGTGAGAGAATGAGAAGGTTCTGCCGCCCTGCCCTGGGGGTTCTGTGAGAATGAGAAGGTTCCGGGGCCCTGCCCTGGGGCCCCGTGAGAGGATGAGAAGGTTCTGTGTTCCTGCCCTAGGGTTCTGTGAGAGGATGAGAAGGTTCTGCGGCCCTGCCCTGGGGTTCTGTGAGAGGATATGAAGGTTCCAGGGCCCTGCCCTGGGGTTCCGTGAGAGGATGAGAAGGTGCCGTGGGCCTGCCCTGGGGTTCCGTGAGAAGATGAGAAGGTTCTGCGGCCCTACCCTGGGGTTCTGTGAGAGGATGAGAAGTTTCCGGGGCCCTGCCCTGGGGTTCCGTGAGAGGATGAGAAGGTTCTGCGGCCCTGCCCTGGGGTTCCGTGAGAGGATGAGAAGGTTCTGCGGCCCTGCCCTGGGGTTCCGTGAGAGGATGAGAAGGTTCTGCGGCCCTGCCCTGTGGTTCTGTGAGAGGATGAGAAGGTGTCGTGGTCCAGCCCTGGGGTTCCGTGAGAGGATGAGAAGGTTCTGCGGCCCTGCCCTGGGGTTCCGTGAGAGGATGAGAAGATTCTGTGGCCCTGCCCTGGGGTTCCGTGATCAGATGAGAAGGTTCTGTGGCCCTGCCCTGTGGTTCTGTGAGAGGATGAGAAGGTGCCGTGGTCCAGCCCTGGGGTTCCGTGAGAGGATGAGAAGGTTCTGCGGCCCTGCCCTGGGGTTCCGTGAGAGGATGAGAAGATTCTGTGGCCCTGCCCTGGGGTTCCGTGATCAGATGAGAAGGTACCGCAGCCCTGTCCTGTGGTTCCGTGGGAGGATGAGAAGATTCTGTGGCCCCGCCCTGGGGTTCTGTGATCAGATGAGAAGGTACCGCAGCCCTGTCCTGTGGTTCCGTGGGAGGATGAGAAGATTCTGTAGCCCCGCCCTGGGGTTCCGTGATCAGATGAGAAGGTACCACAGCCCTGTCCTGTGGTTCCGTGGGAGGATGAGAAGATTCTGTAGCCCCGCCCTGGGGTTCCGTGATCAGATGAGAAGGTACCGCAGCCCTGTCCTGTGGTTCCGTGGGAGGATGAGAAGATTCTGTGGCCCCGCCCTGGGGTTCCGTGATCAGATGAGAAGGTACCGCAGCCCTGTCCTGTGGTTCCGTGGGAGGATGAGAAGATTCTGTGGCCCCGCCCTGGGGTTCCGTGATCAGATGAGAAGGTACCGCAGCCCTGTCCTGTGGTTCCGTGGGAGGATGAGAAGATTCTGTGGCCCCGCCCTGGGGTTCCGTGATCAGATGAGAAGGTACCGCAGCCCTGTCCTGTGGTTCCGTGGGAGGATGAGAAGATTCTGTGGCCCTGCCCTGGGGTTCCGTGATCAGATGAGAAGGTACCGCAGCCCTGTCCTGTGGTTCCGTGGGAGGATGAGAAGGTTCTGCAGCCCTGCCCTGGGGTTCCATGAGAAGATTAGAAGGTTCCGTGGCCCTTCCCTCAGGTTCCGTGAGAGGATGAGAAGGTGCCGCGGCCCTGTCCTGGGGTTCCGTGGGAGGATGAGAAGATTCTGTGACCCTGCCCTGGGGTTCCGTGATCAGATGAGAAGGTGCCGCGGCCCTGTCCTGTGGTTCCGTGGGAGGATGAGAAGATTCTGCGAACCTGTCCTGGGATTCTGCGAGAGGATGAGAAGGTGACGTGGCCCTGTCCTGGGGTTGCGTGAGAAGATGAGAAGGTTCCGTGTCCCTACCCTGGGGTTCCGTGAGAAGATGAAGGTTCCGTGGCCCTACCCTGGGGCTCCGTGAGAAGATGAAGGTTCCATGGCCCTACCCTGGGGCTCCGTGAGAAGATGAAGGTTCCATGGCCCTACCCTGGGGCTCCGTGAGAAGATGAAGGTTCCATGGCCCTACCCTGGGGCTCCGTGAGAAGATGAGAAGGTTCCATGGCCCTACCCTGGGGCTCCGTGAGAAGATGAGAAGGTTCCGTGTCCCTACCCTGGGGCTCCGTGAGAAGATGAAGGTTCCGTGGCCCTACCCTGGGCTCCGTGAGAAGATGAAGGTTCCATGGCCCTACCCTGGGGCTCCGTGAGAAGATGAAGGTTCCATGGCCCTACCCTGGGGCTCCGTGAAAAATAGAGTGACCAGATTTTAAGAAGTAAAAACCGGGACACAATAAAAAATAAATATTATAATGGTATTTGTCTAATAGGGTGTATTCATAATTATCTCTCCCCCTCCCCCAGTCTCTCTCTCCCCCCAGTCTTTCTCCCCCCTCCCCCAGTCTCACTCTTCCCCCAGTCTCTCTCTCCCCCCTCCCCCCAGTATCTCACCCCCGGTCTCTACCCCCTCACTCCAGTATCTCTCCCCCCGTATCTCTCTCCCCCCTCCCCCAGTCTCTCTCTCCCCCCTTCCCCAGTATCTCTCCCCCTCCCCCAGTCTCTCTCCCCCTCCTGCCCCAGTATCTCTCCCCCAGTTTCCCTCCCCCTTCCACAAAGTCTCTCTCCCCCTTCCACAAAGTCTCTCTCCCCCTCCCCCAAGAATCTCTCCCCCTCCCCCAAGTATCTCTCCCCTTCCCAGTCTCTCTCCCCCGCCTCCAGTATCTCTCTCCCTCCTTCCCCAGTATCTCTCTCCCCCCTCTCCCAGTATCTCTACCCCTCCCCCACCATTCTCTCTCCCCCACCAGTATCTCTCCCCCTCCTGCCCCAGTCTCTCTCCTCCTCTCCCAGTTTCTCCCCCCAGTATCTTTCTCCCCCCAGTCTCTCTCCCCCTTCCCCCTCCCCCTTCCACCTAGTCTCTCCCCCTGCCCCAAGTATCTCTCCCCCTCCCACCAGTCTTTCTCTCCCCCAGTCTCTCTCCCCCCTCCCCCAGTATCTCTCTCCCCCTCCCACCAGTCTCTCTACCCCCCGCCCCCAGTATCTCTCTCCACCTCCCCCCAGTCTTTCTCCCCCTCCCACCAGTCTCTCCCCCCCCCCCAGTATCTCTCTCCACCTCCCCCCAGTATCTCTCTCCACCTCCCCCCAGTCTTTCTCCCCCTGCAGTATGTCTCTCCCCCCAGTCTCTCTCCCCCCACCCCCAGTATCTCTCTCCACCTCCCCCCAGTCTTTCTCCCCCTCCCACCAGTCTCTCTCCCCCCTGCCCCCAGTATCTCTCTCCACTTCCCCCCAGTCTCTCCCCCTCCCACCAGTCTCTCACCCCCCGCCCCCCAGTATCTCTCTCCACCTCCCCCCAGTCTTTCTCCCCCTGCAGTATCTCTCTCCCCCCAGTCTCTCTCCCCCTTCCCCCAAGTATCTCTCCCCCAGTCTCTCTCCCCCTCCCCCCCCCAGTGTCTCTCTCCCCAGTCTCTCCCTCCTCCCCCCTGTATCTCTCTCCCCCAGTCTCTCCCCCCCCCCCCCCCAACTCCCAGTCTCCTTCCTCCATCTTGATAGGCTGCTGCTGGGTAATGCAGCCTATCAGCAGGTGGTGTAAGGAGCCCGGGGGTGTGGCCCATCGGAGGAGGAAGCAGCATGGGCAGGAGAGAGGTGCTGGGGTGGGGGGTTCTATGTCTGTCTGTCTCTGTCCTGTGCCTCCTGTGACTGATTGTCCTGTTATGGGGGTACCTCAGCAGCTGAGCACTGTGATTAAGGGGGGATTCGAGAGGGGAAAAGATTGAAAACCATTGGCCTAGACTCATGGCTGCTGTTACTCACCCACCACCAAGGCCAGGCACTGCCATCTACTGCATTCACCCACCATCAAGGCCAGGCACTGCCATCTACTGCACTCACCCACCACCAAGGCCAGACACTGCCACCTACTGCACTCACCCACCACCAAGGCCAGACACTGCCATCTACTGCATTCACCCACCATCAAGGCCAGGCACTGCCATCTACTGCACTCACCCACCACCAAGGCCAGGCACTGCCATCTACTGCACTCACCCACCACCAAGGCCAGACACTGCCATCTACTGCACTCACCCACCACCAAGGCCAGACACTGCCATCTACTGCACTCCCCCACCACCAAGGCCAGGCACTGCCATCTACTGCACTCCCCCACCACCAAGGCCAGGCACTGCCATATACTGCACTTATTCCCTCACCTGCTGTCTCTGTAAGTCTCCCAACATACCGCTTAGAGTGTAAGCTCTCCGGGGCAGGGATTTCCTTTCCTGCTGTCTGATGTTGTGCTTGTTGCTCTTATGGTATTATAATTCCCTGTATTGTATCGTCTCTCGTGTGAAGCCTGTGCTCACATTGGCATGAACGGACTATAGACCCGAGATGGCTCAATAAATAAGGTGACGCCTGGGTTTATAGGACTCGCCTCACTCCGACACAACTACCCCCACTAAACATATGCAAACCCTCCTAAATGCACAAAACTGACCCGAATTCTCATTGTGCGCCTTGTACAGCTCTAAATACACAATTTACTCCAGTCTTCACTCCCAGCTAAGTCATGCACTATGCATTAGTGATTAGTGCTATAAAGCACGGGGCGTGTACAGCCCGGGGACAATCAGCATGTGTACAAGCAAAGTATTGCTGTGGTCAGCAGTCAGAGTATTTTATATGCAACCCTTAAAGTGCCAGAGCAGAGCAGCAGCGCAAAGCTTCATCGCCACAGGGGGTACAGCCGTCCAACTCCTACAGACTCACTAAGTGTTATTATAGATTTAACGTTTTATATATCTACTATATATTTCTGAAAGACTGTATGTCTGCGTCCCTAGCGGCAATCTCATTGGTCCCTTGGCCCGCCCGCCCCCGCACACCTCTCATTGGCCTCACACACTCACACCACCCCCTTGGCCCGCCCCCCACACCTCTCATTGGCCTGATGCGGAGTGACGGGCCAAAGGTCCAAAAAAAAAAAAAAAACACACACATATCTCTGTCCTCTCCCCCTCCATCACACTCACCTCCCCCCCTCCCCAGTGCTCACCTCCCTCCCGCTCCACTCCCTCTACACACCACTCCCTCCCGCTACACACCACTCCCTCCCGCTACACACCACTCCCTCCCGCTACACTCACCTCCCTTTCCACTCACCTCCCTCCCCCTCCACTCCCTCCCCGGCGGGGGAACAGGCTGCCACGCGGCGCGTAAGATGGCGGACCCCCTTCCTCCCTCGCGGCGCCGAGTGAGATGATGGCGGCGGCGGCCGGAAGTACAGGTAGGTGTGTGTGTGTGACTGAGTGCGACACTGCCCCCCCTCCTGTCCACTGCCCCCCCTCCTGTCCACTGCCCCCCCCCTCCTGTCCACTGCCCCCCCCCTCCTGTCCACTGCCCCCCCTCCTGTCCACTGCCCCCCCTCCTGTCCACTGCCCCCCCTCCTGTCCACTGCCCCCCCCTCCTGTCCACTGCCCCCCCTCCTGTCCACTGCCCCCCCCTCCTGTCCACTGCCCCCCCCCTCCTGTCCACTGCCCCCCCCCCTCCTGTCCACTGCCCCCCCCCTCCTGTCCACTGCTCCCCCCCTCCTGTCCACTGCCCCCCCCCCCTTCCCACCGCCTCCCCCCCCCCCTTCCCACCTCCTCCCCCACCCTTCCCACCGCCTCCCCCCCCCTTCCCACCGCCTCCCCCCCCCCCTTCCCACCGCCTCCCCCCCCCTTCCCACCGGCTCCCCCCCTCCCCTCGCCTCCCCCCCTCCCCTCCACCCCTTTCCCCTCCCACCCCCTCCCACACTTCCCCCCCCTCTAACCCTTCCCCCCCCCTCTAACCCTTCCCCCCCCTCCTCTAACCCTTCCCCCCCCTCCTCTAACCCTTCCCCCCCCTCCTCTAACCCTTCCCCCCCCTCCTCTAACCCTGCCCCCCTCCTCTAACCCTGCCCCCCTCCTCCACCCCTTGCCCCCCACCACCCCCTCCTCCCCTTCCCGCCGCCCATCGCCTTCCTGCCCGCCTTACCGCCTCCCCACCCCCGCCTCTGCCTTTCACCCGCCCTTACTCCGGCCGCCTCTGCCTTTCACCCACCGCCTCACAGCCGCTGCACGCACTCAACAGACACCCGCCACACTCGACGCATACCTGCTGCCTCCCGCCCCTACGCACCGAAATCACTGACCCACCGCCTCACACCCTAGCAGGACCCCCACTCACAGACAGCACTCACAACCCACGCGCCACCCGCCGCCTCACACCCTAGCAGGACCCCCACTCACAGACAGCACTCACAACCCACGCGCCACCCGCCGCCTCACACCCTAGCAGGACCCACACTCACAGACAGCACTCACAACCCACGCACCACCCGCCGCCTTACACCCTAGCAGGACCCCCACTCGGAGACAGCACTCACAACACACGCGCCACCCGCCGCCTCACACCCTAGCAGGACCCCCACTCGGAGACAGCAATCACAACCCACGCGCCACCCGCCGCCTCACACCCTAGCAGGACACACGCCTCACATTTTCACATCACTTATGTCACCAAAATATACATTGTACTGTGGTGTGGTTACAATAAACCATTTTTATACAACATCGTATTACATTTTCTTCCATCTTTCTTTTCAATATTATTATCCAACCTTTACAACAAATACTCACCTATTGTTCCACGATTTATAAATAATACTACCTATTACGCATTTACATCCCGGGCAACGCCGGGTCTCTCAGCTAGTATATATATATATATATATATACATATACATATACATATACACACATATATACAGCGCTGAGAAACGTGTGTACCAGTTACAGAGACTCAGGGAGAAAGGATTACCTGTGCTGGCAGTCCTCCCGGTCACACCCTGGCACGGAGACACGGTGGGACGCCAACACCAGAGGGTGAGGAACCCCCAACACATCACAGAGGGACGCCGGCGGGAGCAGACCCCCCAAACACATCGCAGAGGGACGCCGGCGGGAGCAGACCCCCCAACACATCACAGAGGGACGCCGGCGGGAGCAGACTCCCCAACACATCGCAGAGGGACGCAGCGGGAGCAGACCCCCCAACACATCGCAGAGGGACGCAGCGGGAGCAGCCCCCCCAACACATCACAGAGGGACGCAGCGGGAGCAGACCCAACACATCGCAGAGGGACGCCGGCGGGAGCAGACCCCCAACACATCGCAGAGGGACGCCGGCGGGAGCAGACCCCCCAAACACATCGCAGAGGGACGCAGCGGGAGCAGACCCCCCAACACATCGCAGAGGGACGCAGCGGGAGCAGACCCCCAACACATCGCAGAGGGACGCCGGCGGGAGCAGACCCCCAACACATCGCAGAGGGACGCAGCGGGAGCAGACCCCCCAACACATCGCAGAGGGACGCAGCGGGAGCGGACCCCCAACACATCGCAGAGGGACGCAGCGGGAGCAGACCCCCCAACACATCGCAGAGGGACGCAGCGGGAGCAGACCCCCAACACATCGCAGAGGGACGCAGCGGGAGCAGACCCCCCAACACATCGCAGAGGGACGCAGCGGGAGCGGACCCCCAGCACATCGCAGAGGGACGCAGCGGGAGCAGACCCCCCAGCACATCGCAGAGGGACGCAGCGGGAGCGGACCCCCAACACATCGCAGAGGGACGCAGCGGGAGCAGACCCCCCCAACACATCGCAGAGGGACGCAGCGGGAGCAGACCCCCCAACACATCACAGAGGGACGCAGCGGGAGCAGACCCCCCAACACATCGCAGAGGGACGCAGCGGGAGCAGACCCCCCAACACATCGCAGAGGGACGCAGCGGGAGCAGACCCCCAACACATCGCAGAGGGACGCAGCGGGAGCAGACCCCCCAACACATCGCAGAGGGACGCAGCGGGAGCGGACCCCCAGCACATCGCAGAGGGACGCAGCGGGAGCAGACCCCCCAGCACATCACAGAGGGACGCAGCGGGAGCAGACCCCCAGCACATCGCAGAGGGACGCAGCGGGAGCAGACCCCCCCAACACATCGTAGAGGGACGCAGCGGGAGCAGACCCCCCAACACATCGCAGAGGGACGCAGCGGGAGCAGACCCCCAACACATCGCAGAGGGACGCCGGCGGGAGCGGACCCCCCAGCACATCGCAGAGGGACGCAGCGGGAGCAGACCCCCCAACACATCGCAGAGGGACGCAGCGGGAGCAGACCCCCAACACATCGCAGAGGGACGCAGCGGGAGCAGACCCAACACATCGCAGAGGGACGCCGGCGGGAGCAGACCCCCAACACATCGCAGAGGGACGCCGGCGGGAGCAGACCCCCCAACACATCGCAGAGGGACGCCGGCGGGAGAAGACCCCCAGAACATCGCAGAGGGACGACGGCGGGAGCGGACCCCCAACACATCGCAGAGGGACGCCGCGGGAGCAGACCCCCCAACACATCACAGAGGGACGCAGCGGGAGCAGACCCCCCAACACATCGCAGAGGGACGCAGCGGGAGCAGACCCCCAACACATCACAGAGGGACGCAGCGGGAGCGGACCCCCAACACATAGCAGAGGGACGCAGCGGGAGCGGACCCCCAACACATCGCAGAGGGACGCAGCGGGAGCGGACCCCCAACACATCGCAGAGGGACGCCGCGGGAGCAGACCCCCCAGCACATCGCAGAGGGACGCAGCGGGAGCGGACCCCCAACACATCGCAGAGGGACGCCGCGGGAGCAGACCCCCCAGCACATCGCAGAGGGACACCGGCGGGAGCAGACCCCCCAGCACATCGCAGAGGGACACCGGCGGGAGCGGACCCCCAACACATCACAGAGGGACGCAGCGGGAGCAGACCCCAAACACATCGCAGAGGGACGCAGCGGGAGCGGACCCCCAACACATCGCAGAGGGACGCCGCGGGAGCAGACCCCCCAGCACATCGCAGAGGGACGCAGCGGGAGCAGACCCCCAACACATCACAGAGGGACGCAGAGGGAGCGGACCCCCAACACATCGCAGAGGGACGCCGGCGGGAGCAGACCCCCCAGCACATCGCAGAGGGACGCCAGCGGGAGCAGACCCCCAACACATCACAGAGGGACGCAGCGGGAGCAGACCCCCAACACATCGCAGAGGGAAGCCGGCGGGAGCAGACCCCCAACACATCACAGAGGGACGCAGCGGGAGCAGACCCCCAACACATCGCAGAGGGACGCCGGCGGGAGCAGACCCCCCAGCACATCGCAGAGGGACGCAGCGGGAGCAGACCCCCAACACATCACAGAGGGACGCAGCGGGAGCAGACCCCCAACACATCGCAGAGGGACGCAGCGGGAGCAGACCCCCAACACATCGCAGGGGGACGCCGGCGGGAGCAGACCCCCCAACAGGCGGGATTTCTATCACTGCAAAAATCTCTTAACTTACAGACCTATGGAGAATCAACAGAGCGCCCACGGAGCCCCCCCACGGAGCCCCCCACGGAGCCGCCCCACGGAGCCCCCGTGCTGTTTGGACTGTTTACTCAGATAAGCCATTTTAAACGCTCCTGTTGCGTCACCGAGTTTTATTATAGTAACGGATTTATGTTATTAAAGTTCAGCTATATGTTCCTGGTGCTGATCTCCTAAGCGCTTCTATCACTGTATATGTTCCTGGTGCTAATCTCCTAATCGCTTCTATCACTGTATATGTTCCTGGTGCTGATCCCCTAAGCGCTTCTATCATTGTATATGTTCCTGGTGCTGATCTCCTAATCGCTTCTATCACTGTATATGTTCCTGGTGCTGATCTCCTAATCGCTTCTATCACTGTATATGTTCCTGGTGCTGATCTCCTAAGCGCTTCTATCACTGTATATGTTCCTGGTGCTGATCTCCTAAGCGCTTCTATCACTGTATATGTTCCTGGTGCTGATCTCCTAATCGCTTCTATCACTGTATATGTTCCTGGTGCTGATCTCCTAATCGCTTCTATCACTGTATATGTTCCTGGTGCTGATCTCCTAATCGCTTCTATCACTGTATATGTTCCTGGTGCTGATCCCCTAAGCGCTTCTATCACTGTATATGTTCCTGGTGCTGATCTCCTAATCGCTTCTATCACTGTATATGTTCCTGGTGCTGATCTCCTAAGCGCTTCTATCACTGTATATGTTCCTGGTGCTGATCTCCTAATCGCTTCTATCACTGTATATGTTCCTGGTGCTGATCCCCTAAGCGCTTCTATCACTGTATATGTTCCTGGTGCTGATCTCCTAATCGCTTCTATCACTGTATATGTTCCTGGTGCTGATCTCCTAAGCGCTTCTATCACTGTATATGTTCCTGGTGCTGATCTCCTAAGCGCTTCTATCACTGTACATGTTCCTGGTGCTGATCTCCTAAGCGCTTCTATCACTGTATATGTTCCTGGTGCTGATCTCCTAAGCGCTTCTATCACTGTATATGTTCCTGGTGCTGATCTCCTAAGCGCTTCTATCACTGTATATGTTCCTGGTGCTGATCCCCTAAGCGCTTCTATCACTGTATATGTTCCTGGTGCTGATCTCCTAAGCGCTTCTATCACTGTATATGTTCCTGGTGCTGATCCCCTAAGCGCTTCTATCACTGTATATGTTCCTGGTGCTGATCTCCTAAGCGCTTCTATCACTGTATATGTTCCTGGTGCTGATCTCCTAATCGCTTCTATCACTGTATATGTTCCTGGTGCTGATCTCCTAATCGCTTCTATCACTGTATATGTTCCTGGTGCTGATCCCCTAAGCGCTTCTATCACTGTATATGTTATAGATGATATAGGAACCCGGGGACATTCAGGATATAGGAACCCGGGGACATTCAGGATATAGGAACCTGGGGACATTCAGGATATAGGAACCCGGGGACATTCAGGACATAGGAACCCGGGGACATTCAGGACATAGGAACCCGGGGACATTCAGGACATAGGAACCCGGGGACATTCAGGACATAGGAACCCGGGGACATTCAGGACATAGGAACCCGGGGACATTCAGGACATAGGAACCCGGGGACATTCAGGACATAGGAACCCGGGGACATTCAGGACATAGGAACCCGGGGACATTCAGGACATAGGAACCCGGGGACATTCAGGACATAGGAACCCGGGGACATTCAGGACATAGGAACCCGGGGACATTCAGGACATAGGAACCCGGGGACATTCAGGACATAGGAACCCGGGGATATTCAGGACATAGGAACCCGGGAACATTCAGGATATAGGAACCCGGGGACATGCAGGACATAGGAACCCGGGGACATTCAGGACATAGGAACCCGGGGACATTCAGGACATAGGAACCCGGGGACATTCAGGACATAGGAACCTGGGGACATTCAGGATATAGGAACCCGGGGACATGCAGAACATAGGAACCCGGGGACATTCAGGATATAGGAACCCGGGGACATTCAGGACATAGGAACCCGGGGACATTCAGGACATAGGAACCCGGGGACATTCAGGACATAGGAACCCGGGGACATTCAGGACATAGGAACCCGGGGACATTCAGGACATAGGAACCCGGGGACATTCAGGACATAGGAACCCGGGGACATTCAGGATAATGGAACCCGGGAACATTCAGGATATAGGAACCCGGGGATATTCAGGAGATAGGAACCCGGGGACATTCAGGACATAGGAACCCGGGGACATTCAGGAGATAGGAACCCGGGGACATTCAGGATATAGGAACCCGGGGATATTCAGGAGATAGGAACCCGGGGACATTCAGGATATAGGAACCCGGGGATATGCAGGACATAGGAACCCGGGGACATTCAGGACATAGGAACCCGGGGACATTCAGGACATAGGAACCCGGGGACATTCAGGATAATGGAACCCGGGAACATTCAGGATATAGGAACCCGGGGATATTCAGGAGATAGGAACCCGGGGACATTCAGGACATAGGAACCCGGGGACATTCAGGAGATAGGAACCCGGGGACATTCAGGATATAGGAACCCGGGGATATTCAGGAGATAGGAACCCGGGGACATTCAGGATATAGGAACCCGGGGATATGCAGGACATAGGAACCCGGGGACATTCAGGACATAGGAACCCGGGGACATTCAGGACATAGGAACCCGGGGACATTCAGGACATAGGAACCCGGGGACATTCAGGATATAGGAACCTGGGGACATTCAGGATATAGGAACCCGGGGACATTCAGGACATAGGAACCCGGGGACATTCAGGACATAGGAACCCGAGGATATTCAGGATCTAGGAACCCGGGGACATGCAGGATATAGGAACCCGGGAACATTCAGGATATAGGAACCCGGGGACATTCAGGACATAGGAACCCGGGGATATTCAGGATATAGGAACCCGGGGACATTCAGGATATAGGAACCCGGGGACATTCAGGATATAGGAACCCGGGGACATTCAGGACATAGGAACCCGGGGATATTCAGGATATAGGAACCCGGGGACATTCAGGATATAGGAACCCGGGGACATTCAGGATATAGGAACCCGGGGACATTCAGGATATAGGAACCCGGGGACATTCAGGATATAGGAACCCGGGGACATTCAGGATATAGGAACCCGGGGACATTCAGGATATAGGAACCCGGGGACATTCAGGATATAGGAACCCGGGGACATTCAGGACATAGGAACCCGGGGACATTCAGGACATAGGAACCCGGGGACATTCAGGACATAGGAACCCGGGGACATTCAGGATATAGGAACCCGGGGACATTCAGGATATAGGAACCCGGGGACATTAAGGATATAGGAACCCGGGGACATTCAGGACATAGGAACCCGGGGACATTCAGGATAATGGAACCCGGGAACATTCAGGATATAGGAACCCGGGGATATTCAGGAGATAGGAACCCGGGGACATTCAGGACATAGGAACCCGGGGACATTCAGGAGATAGGAACCCGGGGACATTCAGGAGATAGGAACCCGGGGACATTCAGGATATAGGAACCCGGGGATATTCAGGAGATAGGAACCCGGGGACATTCAGGATATAGGAACCCGGGGACATTCAGGACATAGGAACCCGGGGACATTCAGGATATAGGAACCCGGGGACATTCAGGACATAGGAACCCGGGGATATTCAGGACATAGGAACCCGGGGACATGCAGGACATAGGAACCCGGGGACATTCAGGACATAGGAACCCGGGGACATTCAGGATATAGGAACCTGGGGACATTCAGGATATAGGAACCCGGGGACATTCAGGATATAGGAACCCGGGGACATTCAGGACATAGGAACCCGGGGACATACAGGACATAGGAACCCGAGGTTATTCAGGATCTAGGAACCCGGGGACATGCAGGATATAGGAACCCGGGAACATTCAGGATATAGGAACCCGGGGACATTCAGGACATAGGAACCCGGGGATATTCAGGATATAGGAACCCGGGGACATTCAGGATATAGGAACCCGGGGACATTCAGGATATAGAAACCCGGGGACATTCAGGACATAGGAACCCGGGGATATTCAGGATATAGGAACCCGGGGACATTCAGGATATAGGAACCCGGGGACATGCAGGACATAGGAACCCGAGGATATTCAGGATCTAGGAACCCGGGGACATGCAGGATATAGGAACCCGGGAACATTCAGGATATAGGAACCCGGGGACATTCAGGACATAGGAACCCGGGGATATTCAGGATATAGGAACCCGGGGACATGCAGGACATAGGAACCCGAGGATATTCAGGATCTAGGAACCCGGGGACATGCAGGATATAGGAACCCGGGAACATTCAGGATATAGGAACCCGGGGACATTCAGGACATAGGAACCCGGGGATATTCAGGATATAGGAACCCGGGGACATTCAGGATATAGGAACCCGGGGACATTCAGGATATAGGAACCCGGGGACATTCAGGATATAGGAACCCGGGGACATTCAGGATATAGGAACCCGGGGACATTCAGGATATAGGAACCCGGGGACATTCAGGATATAGGAACCCGGGGACATTCAGGATATAGGAACCCGGGGACATTCAGGACATAGGAACCCGGGGACATTCAGGACATAGGAACCCGGGGACATTCAGGACATAGGAACCCGGGGACATTCAGGATATAGGAACCCGGGGACATTCAGGATATAGGAACCCGGGGAGATGCGGGATTTAGGATTAGTAAATATGTCCAACTGGAACCGTTACACAAATGTGCATCCTGAAACCTCCAGCCTAATGATCTCTCTTCGCACCTAAGTGTATTACTGTGATCAGATTCCTTCTCTCGCTTCCTTTTCTTGAACTTGAACCTACATTTTTATTTCCTTGGCATCAAGGTTACGATGGTCATCCCTCTTTGCCTAATGCATGGACATTCGGGCGGCCATCTGAGTGCCCCAGTGCGCTGTTAATATTCAATATCTCCAGAGTGCACACAGAAGAACCGCATAATATATATACAATAATACAATGTATATAATACAATAATACATGTTTCACAAGTGGCTGAGATGTGTGTGTTAGGAACGCAATGTGCGGCACTTACCATGGAGTTCATAGCAAAGTGGTTGTGCTGGGTCTGTAGGTCGAGGGCGTGTTGGTAACTCATCCCAATCTCCGTGTGACCCTGCAGGAAGACCTCCTTGTTGTGTGTGATCCAATCGAACATCTGCAGCGAAGAAAGGGACACTAAGGAGAAACGCAGCATCTTCTGCCAGGAAGACATGGGCAGCTGGCAGCACACAGCAGGGGGTGAGATGGGCAGCACACGGCAGGGGGTGAGATGGGCAGCACACAGCAGGGGGTGAGATGGGCAGCACACAGCAGGGGGTGAGATGGGCAGCACACGGCAGGGGGTGAGATGGGCAGCACACCGCAGGGGGTGAGATGGGCAGCACACAGCAGGGGGTGAGATGGGCAGCACACAGCAGGGGGGTGAGATGGGCAGCACACAGCAGGGGGTGAGATGGGCAGCACACAGCAGGGGGTGAGATGGGCAGCACACAGCAGGGGGTGAGATGGGCAGCACACGGCAGGGGGTGAGATGGGCAGCACACGGCAGGGGGTGAGATGGGCAGCACACGGCAGGGGGGTGAGATGGGCAGCACACGGCACTGGGGTGAGATGGGCAGCACACAGCAGGGGGTGAGATGGGCAGCACACAGCAGGGGGTGAGATGGGCAGCACACAGCAGGGGGGTGAGATGGGCAGCACACAGCAGGGGGGTGAGATGGGCAGCACACAGCAGGGGGTGAGATGGGCAGCACACAGCAGGGGGTGAGATGGGCAGCACACAGCAGGGGGTGAGATGGGCAGCACACCGCAGGGGGTGAGATGGGCAGCACACAGCAGGGGGGTGAGATGGGCAGCACACAGCAGGGGGTGAGATGGGCAGCACACAGCAGGGGGTGAGATGGGCAGCACACAGCAGGGGGGTGAGATGGGCAGCACACAGCAGGGGGTGAGATGGGCAGCACACCGCAGGGGGTGAGATGGGCAGCACACAGCAGGGGGTGAGATGGGCAGCACACAGCAGGGGGGTGAGATGGGCAGCACACAGCAGGGGGTGAGATGGGCAGCACACGGCAGGGGGGTGAGATGGGCAGCACACAGCAGGGGGGTGAGATGGGCAGCACACAGCAGGGGGTGAGATGGGCAGCACACAGCAGGGGGTGAGATGGGCAGCACACAGCAGGGGGGTGAGATGGGCAGCACACAGCAGGGGGTGAGATGGGCAGCACACAGCAGGGGGTGAGATGGGCAGCACACAGCAGGGGGTGAGATGGGCAGCACACGGCAGGGGGTGAGATGGGCAGCACACAGCAGGGGGTGAGATGGGCAGCACACAGCAGGGGGTGAGATGGGCAGCACACAGCAGGGGGTGAGATGGGCAGCACACGGCAGGGGGTGAGATGGGCAGCATATGGCAGGGGGTGAGATGGGCAGCACACAGCAGGGGGTGAGATGGGCAGCACACAGCAGGGGGGTGAGATGGGCAGGACACAGCAGGGGGTGAGATGGGCAGCACACAGCAGGGGGTGAGATGGGCAGCACACAGCAGGGGGTGAGATGGGCAGCACACAGCAGGGGGGTGAGATGGGCAGCACACCGCAGGGGATGAGATGGGCAGCACACAGCAGGGGGTGAGATGGGCAGCACACAGCAGGGGGGTGAGATGGGCAGCACACAGCAGGGGGGTGAGATGGGCAGCACACAGCAGGGGGTGAGATGGGCAGCACACAGCAGGGGGTGAGATGGGCAGCACACAGCAGCGGGTGAGATGGGCAGCACACAGCAGGGGGTGAGATGGGCAGCACACTGGAAGGGTGAGATGGGCAGCACACGGCAGGGGGTGAGATGGGCAGCACACAGCAGGGGGGTGAAATGGGCAGCACACAGCAGGGGGTGAGATGGGCATCCAAAGTACACAACTGCAGAAATATCCCACAATAGCGTGTGGGCAGAGTGATAATTACAAGTCAGTGGGGTGACTGCACCATTAAATATCGTTCATGCTACACTGAATAAAGCAAGCGCCTTATCTCATCCTTCTTCTTAGATAAGGAATGCAATATCATTGGAGAGGAAGACTCCTGCTATTTATCGAAGCCGGGACGGGTTCCTTGTTGCATCCAGCACAGGTCCTGCAGTTCCTGAAATGCTTTGAATTTGTGAACGAGCTGAATCTATTTGATGGAAACGTCCGCCTACCAGAGAAACCTAAACTCCTGTGTACGGGGAACTGGAACTACACCGACGTCTGACAATAACAAGAGCAGGCGATGGGGAGGAGCAGCCCCACTTAGCAACACAAGCTGGAGTTGAACAAAAGAGCAGGCACTTACCCATGTAACACCTTTTCACGTGTTTTTTTCCATAAGAAATGAGTAAAAATGAGTAGTATTTATGTTCCTTGAGCTGACGGAAACGCTGCATTTCAACCAAACGAGCCATTTTTTCCCCGCAATCCATCTATCAAGATACTTAGCAACAGTTTTGCTCCAGACGTAACCAGCTCGTGATTTGGGGAGCGTCAGCAGGAGGGCGTAGGGAATAACTACATGACGCACATTTTAAGTAGAAGGGGAGCAGCTCACAGATGTCCCAATTGTGACCCCCCTGTGCCCATTGGGACGTCTGTGTGCTGCTCCCCTATCTTCCCGTGGAGGCTGGCGCTGATAGCACCGAGTATCTGCCATTGTGAAGGAGGAACCCGGATCGGCGCATCGGCGGAGGTCTGCGGTGGCGCTGTGACCCTGGGGGTCTCCATGGCTATGTTTTACCTGTAGTATGTGAGTTGAACCCTATCTTTACTCTTTTTAATTGTTATTAAAAGCAGTACTTGCACTGTGTCCATTCTCCTCCTCTCTATAACCGCACTGGAGAGGATCGCTGATATACCCACAAGCCTTCAGTGACCCTGGACACCCTTTCAGCACCATTGGGTGTAGGATATCCATTCTATCCTGAGGCTTGATGTCATATTCCCAAAGTCCAACTGCTGATTGACCAGTGTAATCGCAATACACACCGGCTTTATCCAGCTACCTGCGAGTGCATCCATTACCCGCCTACCTCGGGATACACACTTTAATACACAGAGTAGCACTGTTTGTGTTTTTTCTACCCTGCATATAGTTCCTGGGAGTTTTGCTCCAACCTTTGTGTCTGAGTGTGTATATATACATATATATCCTTCCCTCAAATCCTTATCTCACTGCCTCAAAGTAACAGGAAGGTGGCAACAGGGGTTCAAGAAGATATAGAAGGTATCGTGGCACTTGTGAGGTACAGTGGCACCTGTGAGGTACAGTGGCACCTGTGAGGTACAGTGGCACTTGTGAGGTACAGTGGCACCTGTGAGGTACAGTGGCACCTGTGAGGTACAGTGGCACATGTGCTGGTTGGTTGAGCCTTGCTATCAAAGCTTGAACAATAGGAACGGTACTTGCCCACATGCAGTTGAAGCTGGCATTGAAAGTAAGGCCGCAACCCCCAAATATAAAAGATTCAGTGAAGCAATGCCCCTTGTGTTCCCGAGCCCAGATCACCATTGGGCTTGGCAGCGTTCAGAGAGAAGGCAGAGGGTGCTAAGAATCCGCGGAGATTAAACACCAGCTCTCATTCAAAGCTCCGTCTGGCTACCTACAACTGGACTCTCCAGTGAAGCAGCGTGGCAAGAACAGAAGGACCCGGGGGAAAAGATTAAGAGGCTTGTTCTATATCAGCGGAAGTCAATGGGGAATTTCGGCCGTATAATGCCAGATCGGCCGCTCCGGCTGCTCTAGAACAAGCCCCTAAATGGGATATTGTTGGCCTTATTGAAGGAGAAAAGAGGAGACCTCATTAAGCACAAAAGCAGACGACTTATTATATTACGGATCTCCGACAATGGAAGAGTCATTTACAAGAAATGGAAAAACAACACAGTGGAGTGTAGAAGCTAATCAGAAAGAGCAGCCAGGATAATCGTTCAATTATCAAAGCAATACAGGCTTCAAATCACCCAAGTGTGCGTCCCAACATCAAGTCACACGGGCAATGCCGTGGGAGACTTCTACCATAACATCAGCAAATCCTAATGCCACCTGTGGGCAATCACATCTCAGACAGGTCTGCAACCCTGTCCTTCCCCATTATCTCTTAGCATACAGAGCTTCCACTGCAGCCGGGGATTCTGGGTAATGACATACAGAGCTTCCACTGCAGCCGGGGATTCTGGGTAATGACATACAATGCTTCAACTGCAGCCGGGGATTCTGGGTAATGACATACAGAGCTTCCACTGCAGCCGGGGATTCTGGGTAATGACATACAGTGCTTCCACTGCAGCCAGGGATTCTGGGTAATGGCATACAGTGCTTCTACTGCAGCCGGGGATTCTGGGTAATGACATATAGAGCTTCCACTGAAGCCAGGGATTCTGGGTAATGACATACAGTGCTTCCACTGCAGCCAGGGATTCTAGGTAATGGCATACAGTGCTTCTACTGCAGCCAGAGATTCTGGTATTGACATACAGTGCTTCTACTGCAGCCAGGGATTCTGGGTAATGACATACAGAGCTTCGACTGCAGCCAGGGATTCTGTGTAATGACATACAGTGCTTCCACTGCAGGCAGGGATTCTGGGTAATGACATGGAAAGCAACACTCGGTGAGCCACTCTTACCTCTTACCCATTTTAACACGGACCCCTAGCCCTATAAACTTATACCTGCCACATTACATAGTTTTTCAGTACAGGCGGGGTTACTGAAGTGCAGAATCCCAAAACCCTAATCTCCAAAAACTCCTAACAAAGGACATTGCCAACTCCAGCTGATCATGGATGATTTCATTGTAGAGATTTGTACCGAGTATGGTTTCGGTAAAAGGAATGAACGTTGGATTTACCGAAAGTACAAACTTCGACAGTATATAATGATGCATTATTCAAGAATAATCCAAATAGGCAATGGACATGGAATGGACCTAATGGGATAAAGAATGAAAAGCACTATATCCCAGCTAAAAACGGCTCTGTCCTTAATTATTCGGACATAAGAAATGACCAGTAATTGGTTCCCTGCAAATGTCACCCTAATGCAGCAATCTCCTCCAGAAGCGTATCCGAGGCTCACGGAGTAGTCTGACCCGTGAGCAGGCATTGCCCTTTGAAATAAAAAAATGATAGTGTTAAAAACCATGGTTTTCTTCATCTAGCATCCGGGGTTACCATGGTAACCTTTAGACGGCACTGTGCTCTGGGGAGAGCTGCATTTTAGCGTCCCGGTATTTCCAGGGGTTATACAGTATCGAATGAAAAAAGCAAGGAAGGGTCTTTTAAAGTAAGAAAAAAATAAAATAAAATGTGGATTGCAGCTTTAATGTGCAGATGGAAAGAAGAAAACTGATTAAAAAGAAGAAGGCAAAAACATCGACATCAATAACCTCACAAATAACAGCAGAGAATGTCAAATTGGGCTGAAAAATGGCTTCAGCGCGCTCACGACACACGGGCGGGGGAATGGCTTCAGCGCGCTCACGACACACGGGCGGGGGAATGGCTTCAGCGCGCTCACGACACACGGTCGGGGGAATGGCTTCAGCGCGCTCACGACACACGGTCGGGGGAATGGCTTCAGCGCGCTCACGACACACGGGCGGGGGAATGGCTTCAGTGCGCTCACGACACACGGGCGGGGGAATGGCTTCAGCGCGCTCACGACACACGGGCGTGGGAATGGCGTCAGCACGCTCATGACACACGGGCGGGGGAATGGCTTCAGTGCGCTCACGACACACGGGCAGGGGAATGGCTTCAGCGTGCTCACGATACACGGGCGGGGGAATGGCTTCAGCGCGCTCACGATACACGGGCGGGGGAATGGCTTCAGCGCGCTCACGATACACGGGCGGGGGAATGGCTTCAGCGCGCTCACGACACACGGGCAGGGGAATGGCTTCAGCGCGCTCACGATACACGGGCGGGGGAATGGCTTCAGCGCGCTCACGACACACGGGCGGGGGAATGACTTCAGCGCGCTCACGGCACACGGGCGGGGGAATGGCTTCAGCGCGCTCACGACACACGGGCAGGGGAATGGCTTCAGCGCGCTCACGACACACGGGCGGGGGAATGGCTTCAGCGCGCTCACGATACACGGGCGGGGGAATGGCTTCAGCGCGCTCACGATACACGGGCGGGGGAATGGCTTCAGCGCGCTCACGACACACGGGCAGGGGAATGGCTTCAGCGCGCTCACGATACACGGGCGGGGGAATGGCTTCAGCGCGCTCACGACACACGGGCGGGGGAATGACTTCAGCGCGCTCACGGCACACGGGCGGGGGAATGGCTTCAGCGCGCTCACGACACACGGGCAGGGGAATGGCTTCAGCGCGCTCACGACACACGGGCGGGGGAATGGCTTCAGCGCGCTCACGATACACGGGCGGGGGAATGGCTTCAGCGCGCTCACGACACACGGGCGGGGGAATGGCTTCAGTGCGCTCACGACACACGGGCGGGGGAATGGCTTCAGCGCGCTCACGACACACGGGCGGGGGAATGGCTTCAGCGCGCTCACGATACACGGGCGGGGGAATGGCTTCAGCGCGCTCACGACACACGGGCGGGGGAATGGCTTCAGCGCGCTCACAACACACGGGCGGGGGAATGGCTTCAGCGCGCTCACGACACACGGGCGGGGGAATGGCTTCAGCGCGCTCACGACACACGGGCGGGGGAATGGCTTCAGCGCGCTCACAACACAAGGGCGGGGGAATGGCTTCAGCGCGCTCACGACACACGGGCAGGGGAATGGCTTCAGCGCGCTCACGACACACGGGCGGGGGAATGGCTTCAGCGCGCTCACGACACACGGGCGGGGGAATGGCTTCAGCGCGCTCACGATACACGGGCTGGGGGAATGGCTTCAGCGCGCTCACGATACACGGGCGGGGGAATGGCTTCAGCGCGCTCACGACAGATGGGCGGGGGAATGGCTTCAGCGCGCTCACGATACACGGGCGGGGAATGGCTTCAGCGCGCTCACGATACACGGGCGGGGAATGGCTTCAGCGCGCTCACGATACACGGGCGGGGGAATGGCTTCAGCGCGCTCACGATACACGGGCGAGGGAATGGCTTCAGCGCGCTCAGGACACACTGGCGGGGGAATGGCTTCAGCGCGCTCACGATACACGGGAGAGGGAATGGCTTCAGCGCGCTCACGACACACGGGCGGGGAATGGCTTCAGCGCGCTCACGATACACGGGCGGGGGAATGGCCTCAGTGCGCTCACAACACAAGGGCGGGGGAATGGCTTCAGCGCGCTCACGACACACGGGCGGGGGAATGGCTTCAGCGCGCTCACGGCACACGGGCGGGGGAATGGCTTCAGCGCGCTCACGATACACGGGCGGGGGAATGGCTTCAGCGCGCTCACGGCACACGGGCGGGGGAATGGCTTCAGCGCGCTCACGATACACGGGCGGGGGAATGGCTTCAGTGCGCTCACGACACACGGGTGGGGGAATGGCCTCAGTGCGCTCACAACACAAGGGCGGGGGAATGGCTTCAGCGCGCTCACGATACACGGGCGGGGGAATGGCTTCAGCGCGCTCACGACACACGGGCAGGGGAATGGCTTCAGAGCGCTCACGGCACACGGGCAGGGGAATGGCTTCAGCGCGCTCACGGCACACGGGCGGGGGAATGGCTTCAGCGCGCTCACAGCACACGGGCGGGGGAATGGCTTCAGCGCACTCACGACACACGGGCGGGGGAATGGCTTTAGTGCGCTCACGGCACACGGGCGGGGGAATGGCTTCAGTGCGCTCACGACACACGGGCGGGGGAATGGCTTCAGCGCGCTCACGACACACGGGCGGGGGAATGGCTTCAGCGCGCTCACGGCACACGGGCGGGGGAATGGCTTCAGCGCGCTCACAACACACGGGCGGGGGAATGGCTTCAGCGCGCTCACGACACACGGGCGGGAGAATGGTTTCAGAGCGCTCACGATACACGGGCGGGGGAATGGCTTTAGTGCGCTCACGACACACGGTCGGGGAATGGCTTCAGCGCGCTCACGACACACGGTCGGGGGAATGGCTTCAGCGCGCTCACGATACACGGGCGGGGGAATGGCTTCAGTGCGCTCACGGCACACGGGCGGGGGAATGGCTTCAGCGCGCTCACGATACACGGGCGGGGGAATGGCTTCAGCGCGCTCACGGCACACGGGCGGGGGAATGGCTTCAGCGCGCTCACGGCACACGGGCGGGGGAATGGCTTCAGCGCGCTCACGACACACGGGCGGGGAATGTCTTCAGCGCGCACACGGCACACGGGCGGGGGAATGGCTTCAGCGCGCTCACGACACACGGGCAGGGGAATGGCTTCAGCGCGCTCACGACACACGGGCGGGGGAATGGCTTCAGCGCGCTCACGACACACGGGCGGGGGAATGGCTTCAGCGCGCTCACGACACACGGGCGGGGGAATGGCTTCAGCGCGCTCACGGCACACGGGCGGGGGAATGGCTTCAGCGCGCTCACGACACACGGGCGGGAGAATGGTTTCAGAGCGCTCACGATACACGGGCGGGGGAATGGCTTTAGTGCGCTCACGACACACGGTCGGGGGAATGGCTTCAGCGCGCTCACGATACACGGGCGGGGGAATGGCTTCAGCGCGCTCACGACACACGGTCGGGGAATGGCTTCAGCGCGCTCACGACACACGGGCGGGGGAATGGCTTCAGCGCGCTCACGATACACGGGCAGGGGAATGGCTTCAGCGCGCTCACAATACACGGGCGGGGGAATGGCTTCAGTGCGCTCACGGCACACGGGCGGGGAATGGCTTCAGCGCGCTCACGACACACGGGCGGGGGAATGGCTTCAGTGCGCTCACGACACACGGGCAGGGGAATGGCTTCAGCGCGCTCACGATACACGGGCAGGGGAATGGCTTCAGCGCGCTCACGACACACGGGCGGGGGAATGGCTTCAGTGCGCTCACGACACACGGGCGGGGGAATGGCTTCAGCGCGCTCACGGCACACGGGCGGGGGAATGGCTTCAGTGCGCTCACGACACACGGGCGGGGGAATGGCTTCAGCGCGCTCACGATACACGGGCGGGGGAATGGCTTCAGAGCGCTCACGGCACACGGGCGGGGGAATGGCTTCAGAGCGCTCACGGCACACGGACGGGGGAATGGCTTCAGCGCGCTCACGGCACACGGACGGGGGAATGGCTTCAGCACGCTCACGACACACGGGCGGGGGAATGGCTTCAGTGCGCTCACGACACACGGGCAGGGGAATGGCTTCAGCGCGCTCACGACACACGGGCGGGGGAATGGCTTCAGCGCGCTCACGACACACGGGCGGGGGAATGGCTTCAGCGCGCTCACGACACACGGGCGGGGGAATGGCTTCAGCGCGCTCACGGCACACGGGCGGGGGAATGGCTTCAGCGCACTCACGACACACGGGCGGGGGACACACACTTTAATAAACATCTATGAAACATTTCTAAATATTGTAGCCATAGAATTGTGCAGAAATAGTTTTCTTGGCGCCCAAGTACTGGCTCTCATAACTGTATTGTACGGGATCACTATTTGCTGTGGATATGATTCCACAGTAATATGAACCAGCGAGTAATCTCATAAAGTTGTTTTAAATGGGCACAACTATTCCCTGAAGGTAGTGGGTTGTGGGAATAATCCACCTCTCACAGCCTCATTGGGATAATCCTCAGACAGCATTTAAAGTACTCGCTGCTTTTCTCCCTGATCTGTGTCTCCTTGGTAAAGCGTGCAGCTGTTTGTAGAGTGCAGAGATATCCAAATTGTAGTGACACAGCAAACAGAAAGCAGGGTCCGAGTAAAAAAATCATTTTATTACAACATGCTAAAAAAAAAGAGGGCAGAGCTCTCCTACGCATTTCGTGAACGATCGCACTTTAGCTCTCCTGCGCGTTTCGTGCGCGATCGTAATATATCAAGGAGTTTTTCATTACTTGGACCCTGCTCTCTGATTGCTGTGCGCGGTTTCACTACAATTTGGATTAATATTCTAGCAAAAAGTGCAGAAAAAACTGGAGGAATCACTAACAAAAAACAGGGTAAGAAAATATCAGAGGAGGTGACAAGAAATGAAGCAATTCCAGGATGCAAGTATGTATATGTGTGTATATATATATATATATATTGTGACAAACGGCTTACTCCGGGGCTCCGCCGTCTGTCCGGGACTGTTAGAACACGGTCTTTTAGGGTAGGTTAAATGATGAGACGTCACGTACTGTTCCTTTAAACAGGCTATGCCTGGTTTATTCAGTCCCAGGCACTGAGACTGCCACAGTTTAAACAGAAAACAAAGCCAAACAAAAAGCTGCTCGTCTGAGCGATAACTTAAACTTAGATGTCCCTGACTCAGAGTTGGAAGTGGCTTGTCCACTTCCACCAACAAAATAAGTACCTTTGCAGTCTTTAGACAAACTAACAGAATGAATGAAGCGATTTGGGAAAGAGGCTTTCTCACCCCTCTGCAGTTCAGCAGCCTTCCAGGCTCTTGGGCGGGGGCCAGAGGAAACAGGAAACAGGTCTTATATACCTGAACTCTAATCAGCATGACAGGTGACAGAAAACAGGCAGCAGACAAACTGTGGAATGGAGTGCCTGTACCACGAGGCTGCCCTGTTCAGCTTAGACAGGACAGAAACTGTTCAGTATCCTGGGAGCCCTGTATATGGAGTTTATTACCAACCCCTGGTTTCTGTCACATATCCTCCCCCCCAGCTCAGACCTCGAGGGGTGAGCGACCATGGATATTAGGGAGTGCATCCTTGACAACCCGTCGGCATTGCCATGTTTGTGCCCCGACCTGTGTTCCACAGAAAATTTAAAGGGCTGTAGGCTTAGGAACCACCTGGTCACCCTAGCGTTCTTCTCCCTATTTTGACACATCCAGGTAAGGGGTGCATGATCTGTGACCAATCGGAACTTTCTCCCCAACAGATAATACTTGAGTGTCTCTACAGCCCACTTTATTGCGAGACACTCTTTCTCGACTATGGAGTAATTTTTCTCCTGGGGATTTAGTTTCCTACTTAAATAAAGGATGGGGTGCTCCTCCCCTTGAGACTCCTGGGAGAGTACCGCCCCCAGCCCTACCTCAGATGCGTCGGTTTGGACTACGAACTCTTTGGAGAAGTCAGGTGTGACCAACACTGGTTGGGCACAGAGAGCTTCTTTCAGGCTTCTAAAGGCCTGTTCGGCTTCGGGGGACCACTTTACCATTAGCGGTCCTCTTGCTTTTGTGAGGTCGGTTAGTGGGGTTGCCTTAGTTGCAAAATTGGGAATAAACCTCCTATAGTAGCCAATTAACCCCAAAAAGGTCCTTACTTGTTTTTTTGTGACTGGCCTTGGCCAATTTTGTATCGCCTCTACTTTGAGTGTTTGTGGTTTGAGTAACCCTCTACCAATAGAATACCCCAGATACTTGGCCTCCTCCAGACCAATAGTGCATTTAGCGGGGTTAGCAGTTAGTCCAGCAGACCGAACTGCGTCGAGCACAGCTTGGACCTTTGGAAGGTGGGACTGCCAATCTTCACTATGGATTACCACATCATCCAGGTAGGCGGCAGCGTACCGAACATGTGGTTTTAAAATTTTATCCATCATTCTTTGGAATGTGGCGGGAGCTCCATGTAAGCCAAAAGGCAGCACCTTATATTGAAAGAGGCCGTCTGGGGTTGAGAAGGCTGTTTTTTCTTTTGCCCTTTCTGTGAGGGGAACCTGCCAGTACCCTTTTGTTAGGTCTAGGGTTGTGAGATATCGGGCTTTGCCCAGTCTCTCTACAAGTTCATCCACCCTGGGCATAGGATAAGTATCAAATTTTGACACCGCGTTTAGTTTCCGGTAGTCATTACAAAACCTTGTTGTACCGTCTGGCTTTGGGACTAAAACTATAGGGCTGTTCCACCCACTTTGGGATTCCTCAATTACGCCTAGTTTTAGCATTTTTTTAACCTCTAAACTTATAGCCTCTCTCTTGGCCTCTGGGATTCGGTACGGTTTAAGGTTAACTCGGACCCCCGGTTCAGAGACTATGTCATGTTTAATTACGTTAGTTTTACCTGGCTGTGTAGAGAAGATTTCTTTGTTCCTTCTCACTAAACTCTGGACCTCTCGTTTCTGATGCACGGACAGTGTTTCAGCTATGCTAACCTCTGGGTCAGTTTCTTGATTCTCTGACGGACCTGGGGGTACTAGGGTTAACAAGACCTCTCTATCTTTCCAGGGCTTGAGTAGGTTTATATGGTAAATTTGCTCAGGTTTCCTCCTACCTGGCTGCCTTACCCTATAATTTACTTCTCCCACTCTTTCCAAGACCTCATATGGCCCATGCCATTTAGCAAGGAATTTACTCTCCACGGTGGGAACCAGAACTAGTACCCTATCACCTGGAAAAAAAATTCTGACCCTAGCACCCTTATTATACGTATTCCTCTGTGCTTCTTGAGCTTTCTCCATGTGTTCCCTCACTATGGGTAGGACTGCAGCAATGCGGTCCTGCATTTGGGCAACATGCTCTATTACACTTCTGTAAGGGGTAACCTCGTGTTCCCAAGTTTCTTTGGCTATATCCAGTAAGCCCCTTGGATGTCGGCCATACAATAGTTCGAACGGGGAGAAGCCTGTGGATGACTGGGGAACTTCCCTAATGGCAAATAACAGGTATGGTAACAAACAGTCCCAGTTTTTCCCATCCTTATCGACCGCCCGGCGTAACATGCTCTTTAAGGTTTTATTGAACCTTTCCACTAAACCATCTGTTTGTGGATGATAGACTGAGGTTCTGAGATGCTTGATTTTTAGGAGTTTACATAGCTCTTTTGTTACTTGGGACATAAATGGTGTTCCCTGGTCAGATAAGATCTCTTTAGGAATTCCGACCCGGGAAAACAGAAGTACTAACTCTTTTGCTATGTTTTTAGCAGAGGTGCTACGTAGGGGAACTGCCTCCGGATATCGGGTAGCATAATCTAATATTACCAATATATGCTGATGTCCCCTAGCAGACTTTATTAGGGGTCCTACTAGATCCATAGCAATCCGGTCAAATGGTACCTCTATTATGGGAAGGGGTACCAATGGGCTGCGGTATGCTTTGAACGGGGCGGTGATCTGACATTCTGGGCATGAGGAACAATAGTTTGTAATTTCTGCCAGAACCCCAGGCCAATAAAAGCTTCGGAGAACCTTTTCTTTTGTCTTTTCCACCCCTAGGTGTCCCCCCAATGGATGACTATGTGCGAGGTGTAACACTACATTACGGAATGTCCGTGGTACCAACAATTGTTTAGTTGTAACTGATTTTCTTTTATCAACCCGATATACTAGGTCGTTCTCTACCTCGAAGTAGGGGTAAGCAAGTGACCTATCTGGTTGGCCATGAGTACTATTCTTGTCCCGTATATTTCCCCTTGCTACCGCTAATGTGGGGTCCTCCCACTGGGCCTTCTTAAAACTCCCAGGACTGACCTCTAGGTCAGCGAGGGTCTTATCCTGTACTGGGGTGGTAAGTGCCTGATCAACATCTTGATTTGGGGTATTCCCTACCAAAGTAGTGATGGGGAAGGGAATTTCACAGCACTCCTCCTTTTCCCCCTTCTTATTTGGGCCCTCGTCAACCTCCATTTCTGAAAAAGGGAAAGGATTTGTTTCTTCTAACACTTCGTTATGGTCTGCTATTGAACTCTGGGCGCTATTCTGAGCTGGGGACCACATTTTTAGAAAATGGGGAAAGTCGGTCCCTATTAACACATCATGTGCCAGTTTGGGTACAACACCCACCTTGAAATCTAAAGAACCAAATTCTGTTTCAAAAAAAACATCAACAGTGGAATATTCATGATTATCCCCATGTATACAACAAATTGCCACTCTTTGTGAACTGTTTACCTGTTTCTTCTTAATGGGCAATAGGTATTCGGACACTAGTGTGACCATACTCCCAGAGTCAAGAAGTGCCCGAACCCTCTTACCATTAACCTTTACAAATGCCCACAGATGGTTATTCAAGGGGTCCTCTGGGCTAGGGCCCATACATTGGGACAACAGCGAATAAGGTTCCACGCTGTTGCATTGCATGGGCTCATCATTTAGTGGGCAGATTTTTGCTGTGTGGCCCCTCTCATGACAATTTACACATTTAGGTACATAGTCTGTGTCCCACTTAGAGCCTTTTCCCGGCTCCCCATGTTGGCTATTGCCCTTAGTGTGCGAACCACTGTTGCTGGAGCGGCGTGAAGGTGGTCGCCGCTCTTCAGCGCCCCTTAACCCCGGTACCCTTTTACCGTCTCTGGAAGAGTCCTGGAACCTCGGATAGTGGGGTTGCTCCACGACTGTGGGTTGCGGGTGCTCTTCTGCTGCACTGTACCTTTCTACAAGGGCCACAAGCTCATCCGCATTGTGGGGGTCACTCCGACTGACCCAACGGCGTAAGGCAGAGGGAAGTTTCCTCAAGAACTGGTCCATGACCAACCGTTCCACGATGTGGCTTGCTGAGTTGATCTCGGGTTGTAGCCACTTCCGGGCGAGGTGGATGAGGTCATACATCTGGCTTCGGGTGGCTTTATCCATCGTGAAGGACCATGCGTGAAACCTTTGGGCACGAACAGCCGTGGTTACGCCGAGGCGGGCGAGGATCTCGAACTTCAATTTTGCATAGACGTTAGCTTCGGCTGGCTCTAGATCAAAGTAAGCCTTCTGGGGTTCGCCGCTTAGGAAGGGTGCGATTAGACCAGCCCACTCAGCTTCTGGCCATCCCTCTCTCTGTGCCGTGCGTTCAAACGTGAGAAGATAGGCTTCCACATCATCCGAGGGTCCCATCTTCTGAAGGTAGTGGCTTGCCCTGGTCATTTTCGGAACTGGGGCTGCCTCTGCCAGTGGAAGGTTACTGATAGTCCCCCTCAGGATCTCGAGTTCCTGCTGTAAGCCCTGAGCGAACCGCTGTTGCTCCTCTCTCAGCAGGCGGTTTGTCTCTTGCTGGTTTGCATTAGTCTCTTGCTGGGCTATTAACAGCTGTCGCTGGGTTTCACTCGCCTGTTGCTGGGCTTCATTCGCGTCTTTCTGGACAGCGACATTGCGTACCAGCGCACTCACCACGTCTTCCATCTTGTTTGGAGAGAGAGAAAAAAAAACCTTCTTTTTTTTTTTTTTTTTTTTTTTTTTTTAAAGTTCTTTAACCCCCAGACCTTTCAGTGTTCTGCCCGCATTCTCCACCATATGTGACAAACGGCTTACTCCGGGGCTCCGCCGTCTGTCCGGGACTGTTAGAACACGGTCTTTTAGGGTAGGTTAAATGATGAGACGTCACGTACTGTTCCTTTAAACAGGCTATGCCTGGTTTATTCAGTCCCAGGCACTGAGACTGCCACAGTTTAAACAGAAAACAAAGCCAAACAAAAAGCTGCTCGTCTGAGCGATAACTTAAACTTAGATGTCCCTGACTCAGAGTTGGAAGTGGCTTGTCCACTTCCACCAACAAAATAAGTACCTTTGCAGTCTTTAGACAAACTAACAGAATGAATGAAGCGATTTGGGAAAGAGGCTTTCTCACCCCTCTGCAGTTCAGCAGCCTTCCAGGCTCTTGGGCGGGGGCCAGAGGAAACAGGAAACAGGTCTTATATACCTGAACTCTAATCAGCATGACAGGTGACAGAAAACAGGCAGCAGACAAACTGTGGAATGGAGTGCCTGTACCACGAGGCTGCCCTGTTCAGCTTAGACAGGACAGAAACTGTTCAGTATCCTGGGAGCCCTGTATATGGAGTTTATTACCAACCCCTGGTTTCTGTCACAATATATATATATATATATATATATATATATATATATATATATATATATATATATATATATATATATATAGCTCCATCCAGGTACCTTGCGTTTCATGGCAGTAATACACGGGATATAATAATATAACACACTAGCTGAGAGACCCGGCGTTGCCCGGGATGTAAATGCGTAATAGGTAGTATTATTTATAAATCGTGGAACAATAGGTGAGTATTTGTTGCAAAGGTTGGATAATAATATTGAAAAGAAAGATGGAATAAAATGTAATACGATGTTGTTTAAAAATGTTTTATTGTAAACACACCACAGTACAATGTATATTTTGGTGACATAACAGATGTAAAAATGTGAGGTGTGAGGCGGCGGGTGGCACATGGGTTGTGAGTGCTGTCTGTGAGTGGGGGTCCTGCTAGGGTGTGAGGCGGTGGGTCAGTGATGTCGGTGCGTAGGGGCGGGAGGCAGCAGGTGTGTGTGGCGGCAGGTATGTGTCGAGTGTGGCGGGTGTCTGTTGAGTGCGTGCAGCGGCTGTGAGGCGGTGGGTGAAAGGCAGAGGCGGGCGGAGTAAGGGCGGGTGAAAGGCAGAGGCGGGTGGGCGTGAAAGCAGAGGTGGGGAGGCGGGCAGGAAGGCGAAGGGTTGTGGGAAGGGGTGGAGGAGGTGGGAGGGGGGAAGGGGAGGGGGGAGGGGGGAAGGGGAGGAGGAGGGGGGGAAGGGGAGGAGGAGGGGGGAAGGGGAGGAGGGGGGAAGGGGAGGAGGAGGGGGGGAAGGAGAGGAGGAGGGGGGGAAGGGGAGGAGGAGGGGGGGAAGGGGAGTAAAAGGGGGCGGAGGGGGTATAAGGGGAGCGGAGGGCGGGGGTAAAAGGGGAGCGGGGGGAGAAAGGGGAGCGGGAGGGGAGAAAGGGGAGCGGGGAGAAAGGGGAGCGGGAGGGGGGAGAAAGGGGAGCGGGGGGGGGAGAAAGGGGAGCGGGGGGGGAGAAAGGGGCTCCGGAGCAGCATCGTGCGGTGGATGTTCGGGTGAGTGTGGGAGGGGGGGTGAGGGGCTCCGGAGCAGCATCGTGCGGTGGATGTTCGGGTGAGTGTGGGGGGGGGGGGTGTGAGGGGCTCCGGAGCAGCATCGTGCGATGGATGTTCGGGTGAGTGTGGGGGGGGGGGGGTGAGGGGCTCCGGAGCAGCATCGTGCGGTGGAAGTTCGGGTGAGTGTGGGGGGGAGGGGGGGTGAGGGGCTCCGGAGCAGCATCGTGCGGTGGATGTTCGGGTGAGTGTGAGGGGGGGGGGGGGTGAGGGGCTCCGGAGCAGCATCGTGCGGTGGATGTTCGGGTGAGTGGGGGGGGGGGGTGTGAGGGGCTCCGGAGCAGCATCGTGCGGTGGATGTTCGGGGGAGTGTGGGGGGGGGGGGGTGAGGGGCTCCGGAGCAGCATCGTGCGGTGGATGTTTGGGTGAGTGTGGGGGGGGGGGGGTGGTGGTGGAGGGGGGTGCATGAGGTTGAGGGGGGTGGTGGTGGAGGGGGGTGCATGAGGTTGGGGGGGTGGTGGTGGAGGGGGGTGTTTGTAAGAGGCAGTGTTGTGCTACTTGTTCGTGCGGTGTGTGGAGGTGAATGTTGATATAGAGATTCTGTACCTGATCTGTGGTAGCAGGCGGTGAGGGTTTTGTGGGTTGAGAAGTCGCCCCAGAGCAGTGAGGATTGTCAGTGAGGGGTGGGACAGTGGGGTGGGACAGTGTGGCAGTGGTGTTGGCCGAAGGCCAATGAGAGTCAGTGAGGGGTGGGACAGTGTGGTGAGGGGTGGGACAGTGTTGAGGTGGAGTGACAGGCCAAAGGTGCAATGCGATTGGCCCTAGGGACACAAGGCATGCAGACAAACATACAGACATTTCAGAAATATATAGTAGATAATGGGAATAAGCGCTTCAGACATAACAGTAACAATAGGAACGGGAGTCCCTGCCCTGAAGAGCTTACAATCTATCTGATAATTAGGGAGAACTTACAGAGACAGTAGGAGGGTGTTCTGGTAAGTGCGTCTGCAGGGGGTCAAGGGCGGGGCCTCTGAGATATATAGTATCAGCCAACGGAGGTACCCATGTGCTTCATTAAAGAGGTGTGTTTTTTAGGCAGGTCTTAAAGAGCTGTGCTAGGTGATGTGTAGGTGTATAATGGGAGCTGTAAGAATATGTAAGTATGATATGGTGAGGACGACTATTGAAGATAACAAAAGTTTAAAGAGGAAGAAGAAAATCAACACTCAAAGAAGACGATGGATCAAGAATAAAAGATTGTGCACTTATCATAAAGAGACTTAGGGACTTGGTACGAGAACATCGATAACACGGGGCATATTCAAGAAGATGAAGAGTGAGAAGAAACCAATATTTATGTACTAAGTGTCCTTTCAGAAGACGTGGCAAAGGTAATAAAATCCATGAAGTATGAGAGGGACCCGGAGGAAGATGGAAGTACAACTGGGGAAGAAGTAGAGAAAATCCTTACTGAACGGTTTACGTGGAAGAACAGGAAACATGCGGAAGAGTGGATCTCTGCCATGGCTATCTCCATCCACAAGAAAAGGAGACAAAAATCTGAAGAACTGCAGACCAATCGGTCTGCGGTACTTCCAATCCCTTGCAAGATTTGTACAAAGATACTCGCTGATCATCTGCACCAGACCCCGGACTTCGCGGGGGAGAAAGTAGTGGGATTTCGCAGCGGATACAACCCTTGGATCACATCCAAGTCGTTGAAGAAGTGATTTCTTTGCGTAATTAATCCAGTCTAACACTCTGTTTCGGATACGTAGATTACGAAAAAAGCATTTGATTCGGTCTACAGCCGAGCAGTTCTAAATGCATTAAGAAGACAAAGTGCTGAAGCAGCGCACACTGATATTATAAGAAACATTTACCAGAATGCCACATCAACCATCACATTACATGAAGATACAGATGTGGCCACACTTACTTTCCCAGGCACCGCAGACAAACAAGCAAAGGTCAGCGGCGATCGACACAGAGCCTGCGGGGATCGACCGCGACCCGGGAGGATTAATGGTGCTTTTTATGGGACCCCCGCAGCGTCCGGGGGGTTCATGCTTTTTATGGGACCATCCTTTGCTTGCAGTAGATGTGCAGAGTCCCAGAGCTGCTCAGAACTCAAGGTAAGAAGCAGTCTCCGTGCACGGGCTGAGGACATTTAAACCTATGAAACCCCAGGATCAGCAAGGGAGTGCAGCAGGGAGACACCATATCACCAGGATCAGCAGGGGAGTGCTGCAGGGAGACACCGTGTCACCAGGGTCAGCAGGGGAGTGCGGCAGGGAGACACCGTGTCACCAGGATCAGCAGGGAGACACCGTATCACCAGGATCAGCAAGGGAGTGCGGCAGGGAGACACCGTGTGACGAAGGGGAGGATTTGGCCCGGGATTAAAGGGGTTACACCCCAATTGGCCACCCTCTACCCTCACCTGGGAGGCAAGGGGTTAACTGGACTGAGGTCCAGTAATGTGTTTTTACCTCACTGCAATATCCAAATGCTTATTCCCCTGTGCAACTGTATTGTGTCAGCCTAGTGTTTGCACCCACACATACACTAGGGTTGCTGCGGGAGGGAAATGGTTAATGTTAAAACAGTGATTCTAGCCCTTTTGTTTAAATTACCCTCAAAGATGCCTGCCTACTAAATGCAAATGGTCAGGAGAGCGACCAAATGGGTAGGAAACAGCCCCTGATCAAAGGCTACCTGTTTGCCAGAAGCTGGAGTGGATTGTGAGCGTTATAACTCACACTTACAAACGCCTCTGCTTCAAGAGGTCTGGGGCATTGAGTGTGTAATCTAAAACCAGGTGACAACTGTCCACTACCCAGAGGTACCTGCTTCAAAGGATTTCTTTGATGGGGGCCAGGGGTGCGGTTACCAAGGGATATCAGAATGGGTGACCTTATTAAATATAAGAATATTATGAGCTGTCCTCGGCTGAACGCGCTAAAAATTACATATGTGTATTCGTGGGACCAAGCCCCAACTAATGATTCCAAACACTTGATATCTAACAGATACTAAGAGCCAGATATTAATATCTCTCTTAATTTTAGTACTGCAATATTTAGTCTCATTGGGAGCGTCAGACGTGACGGAATGTATTAATATGTCTCGCGTGCCAGTAAGTACTACTAAACTGAAGTTATGAAGTTATTTACAGTTTATATGGAATTTCGGTTCTGTTATGGTAATAAGCAGGAAGAACATACTGCTGGAATTTAAAAAGCCTGGTGATCAAAGGCTAAATTGCCTAATTGTTTATGCTGGGCCCAGGGACCAGGAACTGACCAGCTTAAGTGTGATATTTCACACTAAACACTGGAAGCCCAAAATCAGCTTCAGAAAGCTTCAAAGAGATGTTTGCTAGACAGCGCGGCATCTTGAATGTAAGAGAAGGGTTAAAATGGTATATAAGCCAGAGTCATCCTTTACTCATTGTCTTCATGCCTGTGTCTTCATGTATGGTATTCATGAGCTGCAAGTCTTGCTGTGATGTCAGCTGAAATATGGAAGAAGGCCCATTCTGTATCCTCCGATCCCTTTTACCACTGCACAGACAGGCTAATATATAGAATAGCAAGGATATAGTGCTCCTTGATATAAATCAGAATAGGCTGTAGGGGAGACCCTGGTAACCGCACCCAGTGCTAGGAGTGAACAATTACCTAAAATGGCCAATAGGCAAAACAATAAACTTTTATTAAACATATATGATTACAGTACAACGACGCAAGATCAGTAGGTGATAAAAACATCTAAAACTCAGGTATGGGTGTATACAGGAGGCGAAATAGTAGATATATGATGATAAATCTAGTTCTAAAGTAGAACCCTCCTGATAAGTTGCTCAGAATATAGGGGAGGTGTAGGAGGGGGAAGGGTGCCTAGTGGTATCAGTGTAGCAGATAATCCTATCAAATACAATGGCAGTAACCCCCCTCCTAGATCAGAGGGGAGGGTGTAGGGTGGTGTGTATATACTCACACATATAGAATACTACTAGAGTGTAGTATCTCAGCATGCATCAATAATACAGTGAAAGTGGATGCGTGTGGTAATGTACTTATAATAGTATCGCCACCATTAAGGTCATAGGCAGCCCACACCATTAAGTCCACAACTTCCAGCAGTGGCTAGTGCACATCACTGCCCAACTGTACCGCTGAGATAAACTCAAACTCCAGTAAACACTCGCTCCCTCCCTCCCCAGTAACGGAGCAATCTCACCCGTAACCTCCGACGTCATCGCGTTGACATACATACACACACATACATACTGTACATACATACATACACACACACACACACACATACTGTACATACATACACACACACACATACATACTGTACATACATACACACACACACACACACACTGTACATACATACACATAAATACTGTACATACATACATACATACTGTACATACATACATACTGTACATACATATAGACATACACACATACATACTGTACATACATACACACACATACTGTACATACATACATACACATACTGTACATACATACACATACATACTGTACATACATACATATAGACATACATACATACTGTACATACATACACACACACACACTGTACATACATACATACACATACATACATACATACTGTACATACATACACACACACATACTGTACATACATACACATACATACTGTACATACATACATACACACATACTGTACATACATACACATACATACTGTACATACATACATACACACATACTGTACATACATACATATAGACATACATACATACTGTACATACACACACACATACTGTACATACATACACACACATACATACTGTACATACATACATACAGACATACACACACATACTGTACATACACACATGCATACACACACACATACATGCATACACACATATATACATACACATTGAGTTAACACCTTCATTGCTGGATGTCTTGCTTTGCTTAGCTGGGCACTGCAGAGCCCCATAGTATTGAAGTGATTAAGCAATTAACAGATGCACTGTTTTTAAAAACAAAGCATTTTTTAATTTTCTGGATGGCTGATTTGCTTTAGAAAATAACTGACGGTACTGAGCTGATTTCCAGAAATAAATGCGTGTAATTATATGTGGGAGACACGTACTCAGCCAGGACGCTGTATACAGACACGTACTCAGCCAGGGCGCTGTATACAGACACGTACTCAGCCAGGGTGCTGTATACAGACACGTACTCAGCCAGGGCGCTGTATACAGACACGTACTCAGCCAGGACTCTGTATACAGACACGTACTCAGCCAGGACGCTGTATACAGACACGTACTCAGCCAGGGCGCTGTATACAGACACGTACTCAGCCAGGACTCTGTATACAGACACGTACTCAGCCAGGGTGCTGTATACAGACACGTACTCAGCCAGGGCGCTGTATACAGACACGTACTCAGCCAGGACTCTGTATACAGACACGTACTCAGCCAGGGTGCTGTATACAGACACGTACTCAGCCAGGGCGCTGTATACAGACACGTACTCAGCCAGGGTGCTGTATACAGACACGTACTCAGCCAGGACTCTGTATACAGACACGTACTCAGCCAGGGTGCTGTATACAGACACGTACTCAGCCAGGACTCTGTATACAGACACGTACTCAGCCAGGACTCTGTATACAGACACGTACTCAGCCAGGGTGCTGTATACAGACACGTACTCAGCCAGGACGCTGTATACAGACACGTACTCAGCCAGGACTCTGTATACAGACACGTACTCAGCCAGGACGCTGTATACAGACACGTACTCAGCCAGGACTCTGTATACAGACACGTACTCAGCCAGGGTGCTGTATACAGACACGTACTCAGCCAGGACGCTGTATACAGACACGTACTCAGCCAGGACTCTGTATACAGACACGTACTCAGCCAGGACGCTGTATACAGACACGTACTCAGCCAGGACGCTGTATACAGACACGTACTCAGCCAGGACTCTGTATACAGACACGTACTCAGCCAGGGCGCTGTATACAGACACGTACTCAGCCAGGGCGCTGTATACAGACACGTACTCAGCCAGGACGCTGTATACAGACACGTACTCAGCCAGGACGCTGTATACAGACACGTACTCAGCCAGGGCGCTGTATACAGACACGTACTCAGCCAGGGCGCTGTATACAGACACGTACTCAGCCAGGACGCTGTATACAGACACGTACTCAGCCAGGACGCTGTATACAGACACGTACTCAGCCAGGGCGCTGTATACAGACACGTACTCAGCCAGGACGCTGTATACAGACACGTACTCAGCCAGGGCGCTGTATACAGACACGTACTCAGCCAGGGCGCTGTATACAGACACGTACTCAGCCAGGGCGCTGTATACAGACACGTACTCAGCCAGGACGCTGTATACAGACACGTACTCAGCCAGGACGCTGTATACAGACACGTACTCAGCCAGGACGCTGTATACAGACACGTACTCAGCCAGGGCGCTGTATACAGACACGTACTCAGCCAGGACTCTGTATACAGACACGTACTCAGCCAGGGCGCTGTATACAGACACGTACTCAGCCAGGACGCTGTATACAGACACGTACTCAGCCAGGACTCTGTATACATGGAAATAAAACACATTACTTTAAAGGTAGAAAAAAAAAGTGCCACTGCAGCTCCTGCCACGGGCCACGCAGACACGTATATATTCACTAATATTATAGTATTCATTAACTTCTGAGCTGATAAGGGAGACAGCAGTGCCTGGCTCTGCAGCGTGTTGCTCGCCTCTCGAGTAGTGAAAGGGTTAATACATTGTATGTAAGGCGCCGGCATCAAATGATTATTCCCCTGAGTACGGCGAGCGCTGCGTAATGTGACCTGACCTCATCATTACCGCTCGCCGGTGAGAACATGGAAGGACTACTGTAAATATGTGACAGGCTCTCCGGGCGTTTAGGAAAGGGTCTCACGTACAGGCATTGTCTGAGAAAGTGTTAACATCAGGAAACCCCGATCCGTGCGTTACTGACGCTGCGCTCCCCGTTCTCTCGCGGGAAACCCCGATCCGTGCGTTACTGACGCTGCACTCCCCATTCTCTCGCGGGAAACCCCGATCCGTGCGTTACTGACGCTGCGCTCCCCGTTCTCTCGCGGGAAGCCCAGATCCGTGCGTTACTGACGCTGCGCTCCCCGTTCTCTCGCGGGAAGCCCAGATCCGTGCGTTACTGACGCTGCGCTCCCCGTTCTCTCGCGGGAAGCCCAGATCCGTGCGTTACTGACGCTGCGCTCCCCGTTCTCTCGCGGGAAGCCCAGATCCGTGCGTTACTGACGCTGCGCTCCCCATTCTCTCGCGGGAACCCCGATCCGTGCGTTACTGACGCTGCGCTCCCCGTTCTCTCGCGGGAAGCCCCGATCCGTGCGTTACTGACGCTGCGCTCCCCGTTCTCTCGCGGGAAGCCCCGATCCGTGCGTTACTGACGCTGCGCTCCCCGTTCTCTCGCGGGAAACCCCGATCCGTGCGTTACTGACGCTGCGCTCCCCGTTCTCTCGCAGGAAACCAGCATTTCCTGAGTGCGCTCTCGGGGTTAGAAAGGCCAGAGGACATTATCTCAGTGTAATATAGTGGCTGAAATGTACGCACGGAGGCGCACAGAGAGGCGCACGGAGGCGCACAGAGAGGCGCACAGAGAGGCGCACAGAGAGGCGCACGGAGGCGCACAGAGAGGCGCACGGAGGCGCACTACTTTTTCATTTAGAAACAGAGTAGCAAAACGTTTTATTTATAAGCGTGCAGTCCCATCTTCTTAGCGTGGGGCCATGCTGCCGCAGACTGTGCGGAGGCGTCCGCACGCTGAGCAAACAGACTGGCTTAAGGCAGTGTTCGCGTCCATGCGGCGTACGGGTGGAAGCACGAGACGGCGCGCGTTGCGTGAGTCTCAGCGCGACAGACAGGTCACGTGAGCGGTTCACCCAATGAGGGCGAACCAGCTCTGTGACGTCACTAGGAACGCCCCCAGGAACGCCCCCCACGGCCCGTCCACCATGGCCAGGGAAAGCACCCGCTTTCCCACAGCCTCCGCGCGGGAGGCGGCGCCCTGTCCGCAGCCTGACTGCAGAGACGAGGTTTCCAATATGAGATCTCAGCGGTTTTTCCTTATTGCTAAAAGCCCAATAGCTGAATCTCAACAAACTCCGATCTGGCGGAGATTTCTGACACTAACCAATAGGGCGATATGATGGGCGTGCGTGCACAACTGTGTATACTCCCGTACATGCGTGCAGAACTGTATATACTCCCGTACATGCGTGCAGAACTGTATATACTCCCGTACATGCGTGCAGAACTGTGTATACTCCCGTACATGCGTGCAGAACTGTATATACTCCCGTACATGCGTGCAGAACTGTATATACTCCCGTACATGCGTGCAGAACTGTACATACTCCCGTACATGCGTGCACAACTGTGTATACTCCCGTACATGCGTGCAGAACTGTATATACTCCCGTACATGCGTGCAGAACTGTACATACTCCCGTACATGCGTGCAGAACTGTGTATACTCCCGTACATGCGTGCAGAACTGTATATACTCCCGTACATGCGTGCAGAACTGTGTATACTCCCGTACATGCGTGCAGAACTGTGTATACTCCCGTACATGCGTGCAGAACTGTGTATACTCCCGTACATGCGTGCAGAACTGTGTATACTCCCGTACATGCGTGCAGAACTGTGTATACTCTCGTACATGCGTGCAGAACTGTGTATACTCCCGTACATGCGTGCAGAACTGTGTATACTCCCGCACATGCGTGCAGAACTGTGTATACTCCCGTACATGCGTGCAGAACTGTGTATACTCCCGTACATGCGTGCAGAACTGTGTATACTCCCGTACATGCGTGCAGAACTGTGTATACTCCCGTACATGCGTGCAGAACTGTGTATACTCCCGTACATGCGTGCAGAACTGTGTATACTCCCGTACATGCGTGCAGAACTGTGTATACTCCCGTACATGCGTGCAGAACTGTGTATACTCCCGTACATGCGTGCAGAACTGTGTATACTCCCGTACATGCGTGCAGAACTGTGTATACTCCCGTACATGCGTGCAGAACTGTGTATACTCCCGTACATGCGTGCAGAACTGTGTATACTCCCGTACATGCGTGCAGAACTGTGTATACTCCCGTACATGCGTGCAGAACTGTGTATACTCCCGTACATGCGTGCAGAACTGTGTATACTCCCGTACATGCGTGCAGAACTGTGTATACTCCCGTACATGCGTGCAGAACTGTATATACTCCCGTACATGCGTGCAGAACTGTGTATACTCCCGTACATGCGTGCAGAACTGTGTATACTCCCGTACATGCGTGCAGAACTGTGTATACTCCCGTACATGCGTGCAGAACTGTGTATACTCCCGTACATGCGGGAGTCACACAGGCCAAGTATCTTGTAAGAACTAATGTGGGTCATGCTCACTGCTGTTTCTAGCTGCTGACCCAAATAATGCCAGCACCTGGTGTTAACCTACCACACAAACTCACTATCACACACTGCCACACACTCACACACACTCACACACACACACACACACTCACACACACACACACACACACACACACACACACACACACACACACACACTGCTACACACACACACACACACAGCTACACACACACACACACACACACTGCTACACACACACACACACACACTGCTGCGGTCCATCCCACAGCGCTGCTGTTCTGTAATAGTAAGCCTTGCTTTTTTGCTTATATTAGGGAGTTACGATTGATTGTTTGACTCCCGCTTCACCTGTCCCACTAACATGTTCCCAAATTGCAAGCCGACACGCAGGTTAAGGTGCAAAGTACCTCTATACATTGACAAAGAATAATCCCCCGTGTTATTGAGACGTAGGATGACAATTATTTTGTTAGCATCAAAAATGCAGCGATATGAATCTTTCAGCATTGTTTGGGGAGCGAATGTCGCCCATTACCGCACGTGTTGGTTTTACAATCATGCACCCGCTGGTGAGTCGCACGCGGCTTCCGATTGTAATAATTGTGTTTGACAAGAACATGCCAAATACTAAGTCACCACATGGCTGGGAGCCGAGGTATGCCCCCGTCGCTCCCCCCTCGGCTTTCCCCTTACCTCCGCTGCAGCTGGGGAGAGCACGGCTAGGCAGGGAGGTTGCACGGCTAGGCAGGGAGGTTGCACGGCTAGGCAGGGAGGTTGCGCTGGGCGACTGGGTCGCCAGGAGGTTCGTGGCAACCGTGTTAAATTGGCCGCGCATGCGCAGACGCACACGCACATGCGCAGTGGATATTACGAGTTGTGGCGGCCATCATGCTCCACCTCGCACACATGGGAAAGCACAGCCAATTGGGCTGCTAGGATCTCGGCAGGCAGAAGGATACATTTGGCGCTCTCAGGAGACCACGCCAGTTGGAAGAGCAGGTAGTGTCTCAGAGCCCGTGGCTCTGAGACTAGGCCTCATATATTCTCCCTTAGGCCCCAGCTAGGCCTCGACTCTCAGTAGCTTGTGGTTGCTGCAGGGAAGGCCCCTTAGATAGGGACGCTAGTGTCAGGGACACAGTGAAGACGCCGCCCGATCTGTGCGGCCTGTGGTCTGGGACCAGACCACCTCCATTGTAAGAGACCCTGAATGGTGATATTATTCACGCCGGAACTCACCCAACGGAGAGGCGGACGCCATCGCGGACAACGTCGCTGGATCGGCAGATCCCTGTTGCTAAGTCGGCCGCACTGAGTACTGGAGTACTCGGCAGGTACCCAACTAAGTGCACCAACACTCCACGGGATGGCGCTATCTCCTACACTTTGGGTGGGCCCTGACATTGGAGGAAAAGGACACCAGGGTATTGGTGCCAAGCACCCCATGTACTTTGGGGACACTCACTGGCGGTATCAGGTTGGGGCATTGCTATACTGTGGGGTACAGGGTCCTGTGCTCTGTGTTCAGTAAAGGTTGTTATTATATATCTGTGTGTGTGTGTGTGTTATTGTTATTATATATCTGTGTGTGTGTGTTATTGTTATTATATATCTGTGTGTGTGTGTTATTGTTATTATATATCTGTGTGTGTGTTATTGTTATTATATATCTGTGTGTGTGTGTGTGTTATTGTTATTATATATCTGTGTGTGTGTGTTATTGTTATTATATATCTGTGTGTGTGTGTGTGTTATTATATATCTGTGTGTGTGTGTTATTGTTATTATATATCTGTGTGTGTGTGTGTGTTATTGTTATTATATATCTGTGTGTGTGTTATTGTTATTATATATCTGTGTGTGTGTGTTATTGTTATTATATATCTGTGTGTGTGTGTTATTGTTATTATATATCTGTGTGTGTGTGTGTGTTATTGTTATTATATATCTGTGTGTGTTATTGTTATTATTCCTGTAATGGGTCTTATCCCACCACGTTGGGGTGGAGGCGCTGCACCGAGACCAACCAGAATCACACAGTGGCGGAGGCTCAGACCTCCTGGTTGCTAACAGGTAATAGCGGCATTGCTAGTTCCTTCCCGGGTACGGGGGAACAAGGGCTACACTTAGAAACACTGCACGGAGGCGTGAGGTTGGCAACACGGACATCAGAGCTACAGTATTCAAGAATGAGGCGTCCTGAGACGTACACGTGTTTAGTAATAATAATAGTGCAGAATACGAATAACAATGCGATTCCCTGAACATACTACATTGTATGATAATGCCGATGATCTCTTCACACTTCCAGAGCTCAACAAAAGGGACTTCTCCTAAGTAGGACTTCTCCCCAAGGACTGTAACGCCTTTAGTCGCCTAAACACACTGACGCTCGTCACGTCTCCAATCTGCAATGCCACTGAAGGCAGCAGAAATAAAGCACTGTTTTACGTTTGGAACACAAGCTTTGGGGACCAGTCTCTCTGCCTGTGTTATAATGTGTGTGTGGTTATTCTGTGAGGTGCACACACCCACAGGTGAAGCTATGAATATGATAGTGTTATTAATAGTAGTAATAATAAGATAGTAACCCAGTCTCATCGGTAGAATGTAGTAATCTGGGCAGAGTTGGGATACTTCATTGGACATGCAGCTCACGCTGTGTGGAGTTTATCATTATATTATCCCTTATGAATCTCTTAACCGTGACTTCAAACTCGCAGCAGTACGTGGCTGTCAGACGCAAGAGTCGCTTGTGATCCAAACGCTCACTGATAAAATGTTCATTTTGACGGTTAATACTAACAGCTCCCTGAAGATCCCAGGATGCCTGGAAGAGAGAAACCTTGATGGATATTTGAATAGTCTTGGCTGTAAAGTCAGGATGTCGGGCAAATGGATGTGGCAGTGTACAATAAACCTCACAAATAAACTGCACCGGGCAGCGATTGTTGTACAGTGGTGCTTATTGTGCCGTTGTCATTGTGAGTTATTGTGTATGTAGATCAGTAAGTGCACAAAGGGAGCGGTGTACGTTAGAAAAGATGATCATTGTGAAATCAATAATGAATTGGCAGTGTGAGTATATCCAAATATCACACACGGATTCCCAAACCGAGCGTCTAAAACATCACGCAGTGCGCAAACTGCAGACGTGCAGGGTGTGGGGATGCTGGCGGGCACACAGCATATAAGATACTGTACACGCTGTGTGTGTGCGTGTGTGTGCGTGTGCGTGTGCGTGTGTGCATGCGCGTGCGCGTGTCATGGTATTATTATTCAGGAGGACACTTCATGCAGATCACTATTCACAAAGTCACACTTGGAGGAGATATTTTTGATGTTTAGAAAGGGAAACGGTTCCAGATCCAGCCACAGAAATGTGTTACATTATTATAGTTTTATGTAATTGTAACTTAATCACAACGCAAATCGCAAGCTGGTGATACAGTCGTTAGTTAATATGCTGTGGATTGGAAACGCAGAATGAAATGTCTCATTTACAGTAACATGTTATGCGTGTGCGTTAGTATTTATCCCCATGTAGCGTGTAATTGCTCCGTGCCTTTCTCCCGAGCAGGGCGCAGGTTGCCGGAGTGTCTGTGACGTGTTCTGTGGGGGGCAGCCCTGCACCTCATGCTATGTGTAGCTGCCCCCTCTGTACTGTGCACGGGGCTCTGCCTATTCCCAGGGCACACGCTGCAGGGCGGTGTTACTGCTTCCCGTTGCCCCGAAGATGGATAGCCGCTGTGTGTAGGAGCGCTTTCTCTTCCCCTGTGTACTCACATAATGGGTCCGATCTATCAATGATGTTATACAATAACCTGGAGCTAAATGTGCCCATTGCGTGTTATTATAGCCTCGCCATGTACAGAGGGCGTGTTATTATAGCCTCGCCATGTACAGAGGGCGTGTTATTATAGCCTCGCCATGTACAGAGGGCGTGTTATTATAGCCTCGCCATGTACAGAGGGCGTGTTATTATAGCCTCGCCATGTACAGAGGGCGTGTTATTATAGCCTCGCCATGTACAGAGGGCGTGTTATTATAGCATCGCCATGTACAGAGGGCGTGTTATTATAGCCTCGCCATGTACAGAGGGCGTGTTATTATAGCCTCGCCATGTACAGAGGGCGTGTTATTATAGCCTCGCCATGTACAGAGGGCGTGTTATTATAGCCTCGCCATGTACAGAGGGCGTGTTATTATAGCCTCGCCATGTACAGAGGGCGTGTTATTATAGCCTCGCCATGTACAGAGGGCGTGTTATTATAGCCTCGCCATGTACAGAGGGCGTGTTATTATAGCCTCGCCATGTACAGAGGGCGTGTTATTATAGCCTCGCCATGTACAGAGGGCGTGTTATTATAGCCTCGCCATGTACAGAGGGCGTGTTATTATAGCCTCCCCATGTACTGAGGGCGTGTTATTATAGCCTCGCCATGTACAGAGGGCGTGTTATTATAGCCTCCCCATGTACAGAGGGCGTGTTATTATAGCCTCCCCATGTACAGAGGGCGTGTTATTATAGCCTCGCCATGTACAGAGGGCGTGTTATTATAGCCTCGCCATGTACAGAGGGCGTGTTATTATAGCCTCGCCATGTACAGAGGGCGTGTTATTATAGCCTCGCCATGTACAGAGGGCGTGTTATTATAGCCTCGCCATGTACAGAGGGCGTGTTATTATAGCCTCGCCATGTACAGAGGGCGTGTTATTATAGCCTCGCCATGTACAGAGGGCGTGTTATTATAGCCTCCCCATGTACTGAGGGCGTGTTATTATAGCCTCGCCATGTACAGAGGGCGTGTTATTATAGCCTCGCCACGTACAGAGGGCGTGTTATTATAGCCTCGCCACGTACAGAGGGCGTGTTATTATAGCCTCGCCACGTACAGAGGGCGTGTTATTATAGCCTCGCCACGTACAGAGGGCGTGTTATTATAGCCTCGCCACGTACAGAGGGCGTGTTATTATAGCCTCGCCACGTACAGAGGGCGTGTTATTATAGCCTCGCCACGTACAGAGGGCGTGTTATTATAGCCTCGCCACGTACAGAGGTCGTGTTATTATAGCCTCGCCATGTACAGAGGGCGTGTTATTATAGCCTCCCCATGTACAGAGGGCGTGTTATTATAGCCTCGCCATGTACAGAGGGCGTGTTATTATAGCCTCGCCATGTACAGAGGGCGTGTTATTATAGCCTCGCCATGTACAGAGGGCGCGTTATTATAGCCTCCCCATGTACAGAGGGCGTGTTATTATAGCCTCTCCATGTACAGAGGGCGCGTTATTATAGTCTCGCCATGTACAGAGGGCGCGTTATTATAGCCTCGCCATGTACAGAGGGCGCGTTATTATAGCCTCGCCATGTACAGAGGGCGTGTTATTATAGCCTCGCCATGTACAGAGGGCGCGTTATTATAGCCTCGCCATGTACAGAGGGCGTGTTATTATAGCCTCCCCATGTACAGAGGGCGTGTTATTATAGCCTCCCCATGTACAGAGGGCGTGTTATTATAGCCTCGCCATGTACAGAGGGCGTGTTATTATAGCCTCTCCATGTACAGAGGGCGTGTTATTATAGCCTCCCCATGTACAGAGGGCGTGTTATTATAGCCTCCCCATGTACAGAGGGCGTGTTATTATAGCCTCGCCATGTACAGAGGGCGTGTTATTATAGCCTCGCCATGTACAGAGGGCGTGTTATTATAGCCTCGCCATGTACAGAGGGCGTGTTATTATAGCCTCGCCATGTACAGAGGGCGTGTTATTATAGCCTCGCCATGTACAGAGGGCGTGTTATTATAGCCTCGCCATGTACAGAGGGCGTGTTATTATAGCCTCGCCATGTACAGAGGGCGTGTTATTATAGCCTCGCCATGTACAGAGGGCGTTATTATAGCCTCGCCATGTACAGAGGGCGTGTTATTATAGCCTCGCCATGTACAGAGGGCGTGTTATTATAGCCTCGCCATGTACAGAGGGCGTGTTATTATAGCCTCGCCATGTACAGAGGGCGTGTTATTATAGCCTCGCCATGTACAGAGGGCGTGTTATTATAGCCTCGCCATGTACAGAGGGCGTGTTATTATAGCCTCCCCATGTACAGAGGGCGTGTTATTATAGCCTCCCCATGTACAGAGGGCGTGTTATTATAGCCTCGCCATGTACAGAGGGCGTGTTATTATAGTCTCGCCATGTACAGAGGGCGTGTTATTATAGCCTCGCCATGTACAGAGGGCGTGTTATTATAGCCTCGCCATGTACAGAGGGCGTGTTATTATAGCCTCGCCATGTACAGAGGGCGTGTTATTATAGCCTCGCCATGTACAGAGGGCGTGTTATTATAGCCTCGCCATGTACAGAGGGCGTGTTATTATAGCCTCGCCATGTACAGAGGGCGTGTTATTATAGCCTCGCCACGTACAGAGGGCGTGTTATTATAGCCTCGCCATGTACAGAGGGCGTGTTATTATAGCCTCGCCATGTACAGAGGGCGTGTTATTATAGCCTCCCCATGTACAGAGGGCGTGTTATTATAGCCTCCCCATGTACAGAGGGCGTGTTATTATAGCCTCGCCATGTACAGAGGGCGTGTTATTATAGTCTCGCCATGTACAGAGGGCGTGTTATTATAGCCTCGCCATGTACAGAGGGCGTGTTATTATAGCCTCGCCATGTACAGAGGGCGTGTTATTATAGCCTCGCCATGTACAGAGGGCGTGTTATTATAGCCTCGCCATGTACAGAGGGCGTGTTATTATAGCCTCGCCATGTACAGAGGGCGTGTTATTATAGCCTCGCCATGTACAGAGGGCGTGTTATTATAGCCTCGCCATGTACAGAGGGCGTGTTATTATAGCCTCGCCATGTACAGAGGGCGTGTTATTATAGCCTCGCCATGTACAGAGGGCGTGTTTTTATAGCCTCGCCATGTACAGAGGGCGTGTTATTATAGCCTCGCCATGTACAGAGGGCGTGTTATTATATCCTCGCCATGTACAGAGGGCGTGTTATTATAGCCTCGCCATGTACAGAGGGCGTGTGACATGTTCTAGTGGAACGGTCATTAGTGGGAAGGGAATTTAACCCTTCCACAGCAAAGGGGCCAGCGCTGCAATGTAAAGCAATATAATAACATGTAATGTAACCGCCTGCACAGCTGCATGTTGTATGTGCAATAACATGTAACCGCCTGCACAGCTGCATGTTGTATGTGCAATAACATGTAACCGCCTGCACAGCTGCATGTTGTATGTGCAATAACATGTAACCGCCTGCATAGCTGCATGTTCTATGTGCAATATAATAACATATAATGTAACAGTCTGCAGAACTACGTGTTACATGTAATGCACAGAGAAGCGTGTTACATGTAATGCACAGAAAAGCGTGTTACATGTTATGCACAGAGAAGCGTGTTACATGTAACACAGCGAGCAGAGACAGGGAGAACAGGGGGGCAAGGAAAACAGTGGGGGTGGGGGGAGCAGGGGGGTAGGGAGCACAGGGGGGCAAGGAATACAGTGGGGAAGGGAGCACAGGTAGGGCAGGGGGGGAAGAGAGTACAGGGGGCAGGGAGAATGGAGGAAGGGAGCTCAGGGGGACAGGGAGCACAGTTGAGAGCAGGGAGCACAGGGGGTACAGGGAGCACAGTTGGGAGCAGGGAGCTCATGGGAGGCAGGGAGGGCAGGGGGGGGGACAGGGAGCACAATTGGGAGCAAGGAGCACAGTTGGGAGCAGGGAGCACAGTTGGGAGCAGGGAGCACAGTTGGGCGCAGGGAGCACAGTTGGGAGGCAGGGAGCACAGGGGGGACAGGGAGCACAGTTGGGAGCAGGGAGCACAGTTGGGAGGCAGGGAGCACAGTTGGGATCAGGGAGCACAGTTGGGAGCAGGGTGCACAGTTGGGAGCAGGGAGCACAGTTGGGAGCAGGGAGCACAGTTGGGAGCAGGGAGCACAGTTGGGAGCAGGGAGCACAGTTGGGAGCAGGGAGCACAGGGGGGACAGGGAGCACAGGGGGGACAGGGGGGACAGGGAGCACAGTTGGGAGCAGGGAGCACAGTTGGGAGGCAGGGAGCACAGTTGGGAGCAGGGAGCACAGGGGGGACAGGGAGCACAGTTGGGAGCAGGGAGCACAGTTGGGAGGCAGGGAGCACAAGGGTGGGGGGCAGCAACGTGTTGTCTATTAACAGATCATTCAAGTCAGCGGGAGCTCGCCACGCTGTGCCAGCCTCTGGTGGGGGGGGGGGGGTGGTTGGGGGGGGCACGCTGCGCCAGCCTCTGGGGGGGGGGGGCTGGGGTAGAGGTGCTTCTACTGCTTTAACCATGTCACTGCCAGTGGGGATTACCTCGCCTTACAGTGGGCCAGAAACACTGCATGCCTGAATGCCCACCGAGTACGTGACAATCGCGTCTGTCTGATGTTTCAATACAGTTTTGTCTGCACTAAAAACCCCATTAACCTCCAGCGTCCTTATCACAGTTTGATGTTAGATTATTGTGCGGGTGTTTTGCAAGGACAGAGGGAGCTGGAAAACGCAGCGATTACTAACTTACAGCTGGCTCTCCATCAGCACGGGGGGGGGGGGGGGGAGGGGGTCAGCTCCTGTTCTCAAGGTCCACCAACAGGCCAGGTTTTCAAGATATCCCTGCTTCAGTACAGGGGGTGCGTCAGTGGCTTAGTCTTTGTCTGTGTTGTGCTGAAGGGATATCCTGAAAACCTGACCTGTTGGTGGCCCTCAAGGACTGGAGTTGGCCGCTAGTGCGTTTAAACCGAGATGTACAATAAAGTTACAATGTATAAAAAAAAAAGTAACAATAAGCAAATGAAACGTGGATGAGAAACGTGGCTATTTACAGATTAAAGCTGCAATCCAGGCTACGGCCCCCCCGGAGCTATAACGGGCTATATTCAGCCCGGTTCAGATGAGAGTAAAACGAGCGTCGGGTCTGCTGCATTGATGACATATCTTGGAGATGCAATAACATGAGAGCACTTGGTATGTTCCACCTTCCTACCCACATACATGAAACACACGATGTCGCTCACCTTCTCCGCGTCCTGCTCAAACAGCCGCAGCTGGAAACACTGGTCCAGCTTGAGCTTCCGCACGTGCCACATCTGGTGCAGATGCTGCCGCGTGGAGTGGAGCTTGTCCAGGAGACTGGTGATCTTCGGCACAAGGCTTTGGAAGTCGGCCCCTCCCGGGATACAGTTCCTGCCCGAGAACCCATCCCCACACCTGATACATTGTAGCAGCCTCTGCCCGTCGCGGTCAAGCTCTTCCACTGGGGCCTTGATGACCTTCTTTTTCAACTGGGTGTGTTCGTCGATCAGCCTTCTGGAGCCTTCAACGTCCACAGGGAACTCCTTCCTGGCGAGCATCTCCTGCAGGTCCTCCAGCCGTGACAGCAAGTGGACGGCACTGTTGAAGAATTCCTCCAGTGACACTCGGAGCTCTATCCACTCGTCGTGATTGTAATCCAAAGTGCCTTCGAACTCCTCTGTCAGCTGGGAGGGATCCACCAGCTTGGAAAGGCCCTCAACGGAGACCATGCTGGTCTGGGGGAAGAGGAAATACATTATTTAAGTCGCCTCCCATGTTGCCAGCCATAAAAACAACATTTTGTAAACAATTTCAAAATCCAATTGGAGAGTCTGTGCTAAAAGCAAAGATTTGGCAGCTTTTTGTTTCTCTGGAAAGCACACATTGCATTTCTTTGGGGCCCCTGAATGGGGGAGCACTTGCACCCTTATTTAACTGTCTTTATCAGAGAGAGAATAAAGATAGGTGAGGGGGTAGAGAGGTTTTTTTTTTTTTTTTACCTGCGCAAACTCTTGTTGAACTCTCATCAGACAAACAAGAGCAGGTTGAGAAAATTAAACCCCTCCCAAGTCTCAGATTCGCACGTGTCCAAACTAACTAAATTATTTACTTATAGGTGACTTAAGATAAAACGGCTTCAATCAAGATATAACCCCTAAACACATCGCTGCCATTTGTACACTTTGGCCTTGAGAGAGACAGACCCTTTAAACGGGTGTGCCTTTGTGGTCACTTATTGAGAAGGTGCAGTGCAATGGGATGGAAGGAATGGCAGTATTCTACGTCCATTGAAATGAAAAGAATAATAGGAATGTGTTATTATATTTACGCGCGCTGCCTTTGTGAAAATGGGATGTTACTTGCATACTCTATACGAGATTTACAATGAACGTGATACTGAGCAAACACAAACCTTCATTTGCCTTTGCTCAGTAACGTTGTCATTCTGCGCTAACCTGCCCCTCACCCAGCAGGACGTCTCATTAGAATGACCTTTTAGCTTGGCTAGTGGCACCCGCGAGGATGGTTTCCCTTATTGGGGGTTACCCGTTGCAGGGTTAGGGTGGCATGAGAGGCTTCGCAAGTTGCGGTACAAATTGCCTCGCTCTGCAGTAAACAATAGAGTGATTCTGTGCACAGATATACCAAACCGCTCATCTTCAGCGTGACATCATGCTCCAGTCAAGATGAAGATATCCAGACAAGACTAGCTCATTCTCCAGCATAGAGGAGCTCATCCCCACTGTCAGTTTGCAGGCGATTAACCCATCCCTGCCAGAGGAGCCTGATATACATCTACTTCCGTATATTTCACACTTGATATACACAACTGAATATTGTAATGATGAATAATTAGAATAATATATATTATTAGGACGCGTTCACATCCTCTGTAATGTGGGGATGTACTGATTCTTGTACATCGCCACTAAGGATAGAGTTGTTATTCGAGCGCTGCACCTCGAAGATGAACTTGGAGCTGCCGAAGTTGGTCTTCTGTTTCTGCCAGAAGTTCTCGGGTTTGATGATCAGAGCCACGTGGATCTCGGCGGGGGAAAGCTTCCTGCAGGGTCTTCAGAAGCGGTTTGATGAGGTCCCACTTGGACCCGCGCATGTCGATGATGACGGTGAAGCCTCGTTTGCAGACATCTTCACTGTGGGGAGGAACACACCATGGTAGTTAGACGCCAGGCAGTGACAGGGTATTTATGTGTCTGATTCAGTGGCACTGTCCCTCTAGCCCCCAAATCCCCGGGTTTAGGAGCAACGCAACACAAGTTTTTAGGCCAACACAAACTTAAACACCATGACTTCGAGATCATTAAAATAGGTTATAGGTCTTATTGCCCTGGCTGATTATTCACTATTCCCTCTGCCGTCTCTGCATCTCCCGCCGCGGGTTCTTAGGCTGAGTCCATAGAAGGACAGTCAGCGCTGAGGCCGCGCGGACGCTCCGCGATGAGCCCCGTCATCCTCAATGAGGATGTCTTGAGAGGGGGCTCCCGCGAGCGCCCGCAGGCGTGCTGAGGCGCAGGGATTTTCAGCCGACATCAGAAATTGTATCTGAGAGCGCGCCGTCAGCTGAAACCTCCAATCACAGAGAAGCAGCGTCACGACCGTGACGTTGACGTTGACACTTCGCGGGCTGTTGGCCCCATGACGTCAGTGCCCCGCCTCCCGATTGCGCACGCTGGCTCACCTGCAAGTCCATACCATACAATCGCTCCTGATTGAGCAGGCGAGCGTCAGAGTCAGCGCGGAGGAGCGCCGTCGGTGCTTCTACGGGGCGCTATCTTGGTTTTTACATGTGTTAAACGCATGGAATAATCTGCAAATCAGTATTCCTGAAAGAACTTGTCTTATAATATTACAGTAATTGTTAGTCCCAATAAAAAAGGTATCACCTAACACAGAAGTACACGGTTATTTTATCAATAAATAAAGAAATCTTGAAAGGATAGCTGCCAACATGATGATTGCAGAAACCACGGGTATATTTTACAGGTTCCTCAGTACCTAATGCAGATAACAGAACGAAACCAGTGGATTTTGAGCCTATAATTGCTCAATGTAATGGATAACGGTGATATACGCCTATAATATATATATTATATTTAACTGTGCAGACAATGTCTTGTATATAATGTATAACCCTTTTCACCCATTGTAACTATGTATTTGTAACTATGTATTTGTAACTATGTATTTTGTCATTATAACCCAGGACATACGTGAAAACGGGAGGTAATTCTCAATGTATTACTTCCTGGTAAAACATTGTATAAATTAAAATAAATAAAACATAAATGTCTCTGGTCTCTGTTTAGGGCCCATATGTTTGAGGTATGGAAAGCACCTGTACAGCTCTGTATATCATACGTATATACGATTTTTGTAGTATTGCATCCGTGGCTGGTTATCTGAATACAGAATATGCGGTGCATGCACACCAAAATATTTAACCTCTCAATTGCCAGGCACCCACTAATCTGCCTCATCAAGGAAAATAGGAATGCAGTGATTATTCTTCTAACCCCTTAACTGCCAGCACCAGCCCGTACTGGCAGCTAAAGGGATGATTTGGGGGTCCCCAATACCACTCCTCAAGACCCTCCAACAGGTCAGGTTTTCAGGATATCCCTGCTTCAGCACAGGTGGCGCAATCATTGACTCATTCGAAGACTGCATCCCCTGTGGTTCTAGCCTGAAAACCTGACCTGTTGGAGGGTCTTGGGGGACTGGTGTTGGGAACCCGGGGGCTAACTTATGAAAGAACGGTTTCTGTTGCCCCACGGTGATTAATAAGTTGTTGTAGTAGCGAACGTCTCGGGTAAATCAGACACCCGCGGCGGGCGATTTAGCGACTGTTCGGGCGTTTCAGAGGTGACTTTCTCTTCCATTTATTTCAAGCGATGGGAAGGTTTTATTAAAAAGAACATAACTCCGAATTATTCCCATGAATTGGCCCGTCAGCGGCAAGCGGCAGCGGCAGCGCCTTCACTGAGGAACACAATCGCTGCAGCAGCACGGCTCCGCTCTCAGTAACACCCCGGGACTGCAGCAGCACGGCTCGCTCTCAGTAACACCCGGACTGCAGCAGCACGGCTCCGCTCTCAGTAACACCCGGACTGCAGCAGCACGGCTCCGCTCTCAGTAACACCCGGACTGCAGCAGCACGGCTCCGCTCTCAGTAACACCCGGACTGCAGCAGCACGGCTCCGCTCTCAGTAACACCCGGACTGCAGCAGCACGGCTCCGCTCTCAGTAACACCCGGACTGCAGCAGCCACGGCTCCGCTCTCAGTAACACCCGGACTGCAGGCAGCACGGCTCCGCTCTCAGTAACACCCGGACTGCAGCAGCACGGCTCTGCTCTCAGTAACACCCGGACTGCAGCAGCACGGCTCTGCTCTCAGGTAACACCCGGACTGCACAGCAGCACGGCTCCGCTCCTCAGTAACACCCGGACTGCAGCAGCACGGCTCCGCTCTCAGTAACACCCGGACTGCAGCAGCACGGCTCCGCTCTCAGTAACACGCTGACTGCAGCAGCACGGCTCCGCTCTCAGTAACACCCGGACTGCAGCAGCACGGCTCCGCTCTCAGTAACACCCGGACTGCAGCAGCACGGCTCCGCTCTCAGTAACACCCGGACTGCAGCAGCACGGCTCTGCTCTCAGTAACACCCGGACTGCAGCAGCACGGCTCCGCTCTCAGTTAACACCCGGACTGCAGCAGCACGGCTCCGCTCTCAGTAACACCCGGGACTGCAGCAGCACGGTTCCGCTCTCAGTTACACTCGGACTGCAGCAGCACGGCTCTGCTCTCAGTAACACCCCCCCGGCGACTGCAGCAGCACGGCTCCGCTCTCAGTAACACCCGGACTGCAGCAGCACGGCTCTGCTCTCAGTAACACCCGGACTGCAGCAGCACGGCTCCGCTACTCTCAGTAACACCCGGACTGCAGCAGCACGGCTCCGCTCTCCAGTAACAACCCGGACCTGCAGCAGCACGGCTCTGCTCTCAGTAAACACCACGGACTGCAGCAGCACGGCTCCTGCTCTCAGTAACACCCGGACTTGCAGCAGCACGGCTCCGCTCTCAGTAACACCCGGACTGCAGCAGCACGGCTCCGCTCTCAGTAACACCCGGACTGCAGCAGCACGGCTCCGCTCTCAGTAACACCCGGACTGCAGCAGCACGGCCTCCGCTCTCAGTAACACCCGGACTGCAGCAGCACGGCTCTGCTCTCAGTAACACCTCGGATTGCAGCAGCACGGCTCCGCTCTCAGTAAACACCCGGACTGCAGCAGCACAGGCTCGCTCCGCTCTCTCAGTAACACCCGGACTGCAGCAGCACGGCTCCCTGCTCTCAGTAACACCCGGACTGCAGCAGCACGGCTCCGCTCTCAGTAACACCCGGACTGCAGCAGCACGGCTCCGCTCTCAGTAACACCCGGACTGCCAGCAGCACGGCTCCGCACTCTCAGTAACACCCGGACTGCAGCAGCACGGCTCCTGCTCTCAGTAACACCCGGACTGCGCAGCACACGGCTCCGCTCTCAGTAACACCCGGACTGCAGCAGCACGGCTCTGCTCTCAGTAACACCCGGACTGCAGCAGCACGGCTCCGCTCTCAGTAACAACCCGGACTGCAGCAGCACGGCTCTGCTCTCAGTAACACCCGGACTGCAGCAGCACGGCTCCGCTCTCAGTAAACACCCGGACTGCAGCAGCACGGCTCTGCTCTCAGTGAACACCCGGACTGCAGCAGCACGGCTCCGCTCTCAGTAACACCCGGACTGCAGCAGCACGGCTCCTGCTCTCAGTAACACCCGGACCTGCAGCAGCACGGCTCTGCTCTCAGTAACACCCGGACTGAGCAGCACGGCTCGCTCGCTCTCAGTAACACCCGGACTGCAGCAGCACGGCTCCGCTCTCAGTAACACCCGGACTGCAGCAAGCACGGCTCGCTCTCAGTAACACCCGGACTGCAGCAGCACGGCTCTCGCTCTCAGTAACACCCGGACTGCAGCAGCACGGCTCCGCTCTCAGTAACACCCGGACTGCAGCAGCACGGCTCCGCTCTCAGTAACACCGCGACTGCAGCAGCACGGCTCTGCTCTCAGTAACACCCCGGACTGCACAGCAGCACGGCTCTGCTCTCAGTAACACCCGGACTGCAGCAGCACGGCTCCTGCTCTCAGTAAACACCCGGACTGCAGCAGCACGGCTCGCGCTCTCAGTAACACCCGGACTGCAGCAGCACGGCTCGCTCTCAGTAACACCCGGACTGCAGCAGCACGGCTCCGCTCTCAGTAAACACCACGGACCAGCAGCAGCACGGCTCTGCTCTCAGTAACACCCGGACTGCAGCAGCACGGCTCTGCTCTCTCAGTAACACCCGGACTGCAGCAGCACGGCTCCGCTCTCAGTAACACCCCGGACTGCAGCAGCACGGCTCCGCTCTCAGTAACACCCGGACTGCAGCAGCACGGCTCCGCTGTCCACTAACACCCGGACTGCAGCAGCACGGCTCCGCTCTCAGTAACACCCGGACTGCAAGCAGCACGGCTCCGCTCTCAGTAACACCCGGACTGCAGCAGCACGGCTCTGCTCTCAGTAACACCCGGATTGCAGCAGCACGGCTCCGCTCTCAGTAACACCCGGACTGCAGCAGCACGGCTCCGCTCTCAGTAACACCCGGACTGCAGCAGCACGGCTCCGCTCTCAGTAACACCCGGACTGCAGCAGCACCGGGCTCCCGCTCTCAGTAACACCCGGACACTGCAGCAGCACGGCTCCGCTCTCAGTAACACCCGGACTGCAGCAGCACGGCTCCGCTCTCAGTAACACCCCGGACTGCAGCAGCACGGCTCTCTGCTCTCAGTAACACCCGGACTGCAGCAGCACGGCTCCGCTCTCAGTAACACCCGGACTGCAGCAGCACGGCTCTCTGCTCTCAGTTACACCCGGACTGCAGCAGCACGGCTCCTGCTCTCAAGGGGTAACACCCGGACTGCAGCAGCACGGCTCTGCTCTCAGTAACACCCGGGACTGCAGCAGCACGGCTCCGCTCTCAGTAAACACCCGGACTGCAGCAGCACGGCTCCGCTCTCAGTAACACCCGGACTGCAGCAGCACGGCTCCGCTCTCAGTAAACACCCGGACTGCAGCAGCACGGCTCCTGCTCTCAGTAACACCCGGACTGCAGCAGCACGGCTCACCGCTCTCAGTAACACCCGGACTGCAGCAGCACGGCTCCGCTCTCAGTAACACGCGGACTGCAGCAGCACGGCTCTGCTCTCAGTAACAACCCGGACTGCAGCAGCACGGCTCCGCTCTCAGTAACACCCGGACTGCAGCAGCACGGCTCCGCTCTCAGTAACACCCGGACTGCAGGAGCACGGCTCCGCTCTCAGTAACACCCGGACTGCAGCAGCACGGCTCCGCTCTCAGTAACACCCGGACTGCAGCAGCACGGCTCCGCTCTCAGTAACACCCGGACTGCAGACAGCACGGCTCTGCTCTCAGTAACACCCGGACTGCAGCAGCACGGCTCCGCTCTCAGTAACACCCGGACGTGCAGCAGCACGGCTCCGCTCTCAGTAACACCCGGACTGCAGCAGCACGGGCTCCGCTCTCAGTAACACCCGGACCTGCAGCAGCACGGCCTCCGCTCTCAGTAACACCCGGGACTGCAGCAGCACGGCTCCGCTCTCAGTGACACCCGGACTGCAGCAGCACGGCTCCGCTCTCAGTAACACCCGGACTGCAGCAGCACGGCTCTGCTCTCAGTAACACCCGGACTGCAGCAGCACGGTGCTCTCGCTCTCAGTAACACCGGACTGCAGCAGCACGGCTCCGCTCTCAGTGACACCCGGACTGCAGCAGGCACGGCTCCGCTCTCCAGTAACACCCGGACTGCAGCAGCACGGCTCTGCTCTCAGTAACACCCGGACTGCAGCAGCACGGGCTCTCGCTCTCAGTAACACCCGGACTGCAGCAGCACGGCTCCGCTCAGTAACACCCCGGACTGCAGCAGCACGGCTCTGCTCTCAGTGACACCCGGACTGCAGCAGCACGTGCTCTGCTCTCAGTAACACCCGGACTGCAGCAGCACGGCTCCGCTCTCAGTGACACCCGGACTGCAGCAGCACGGCTCCGCTCTCAGTGACACCCGGACTGCAGCAGGCACGGCTCCGCTCCTCAGTAACACCCCGGACTGCCAGCCGCACGGCTCCGCTCTCAGTAACACCCGGACTGCAGCAGCACGGCTCGTTCCTCAGTAACACCCGGACTGCAGCAGCACGGCTCTCTGCTCTCAGTGACACCCGGACTGCAGCAGCACGGCTCTGCTCTCAGTAACACCCGGACTGCAGCAGCACGGCTCCGCTCTCAGTGACACCCGGACTGCAGCAGCACGGCTCTGCTCTCAGTAACACCCGGGACTGCAGCAGCACGGGCTCCGCTCCTCAGTAACACCCCGGACTGCAGCAGCACGGCTCTGCTCTCAGTAACACCCGGACTGCAGCAGCACGGCTCCGCTCTCAGTAACACCCGGACTGCAGCAGCACGGCTCTGCTCTCAGTAACACCCGGACTGCAGCAGCACGGCTCCGCTCTCAGTAACACCCGGACTGCAGCAGCATGGCTCCGTCTCTCAGTAACACCGGACTGCAGCAGCACGGCTCTGCTCTCAGTAACACCCGGGACTGCAGCAGCACGGCTCTGCTCTCAGTAACACCCGGGACTGCAGCAGCACGGCTCCGCTCTCAGTGACACCCGGACTGCAGCAGCACGGCTCCGCTCTCAGTAACACCCGGACTGCAGCAGCACGGGCTCCGCTCTCAGTAACACCCGGACTGCAGCAGCACGGCTCTGCTCTCAGTAACACCCGGACTGCAGCAGCACGGCTCTGCTCTCAGTAACACCCGGACTGCAGCAGCACGGCTCCGCTCTCCAGTTACACCCGGAACTGCAGCAGCACGGCTCCGCTCTCAGTAACACCCGGACTGCAGCAGCACGGCTCCGCTCTCAGTAACACCCGGACTGCAGCAGCACGGCTCCGCTCTCAGTAACACCCGGACTGCAGCAGCATGGCTCCGCTCTCAGTAACAACCCGGACCTGCAGCAGCACGGCTCCTGCTCTCAGTAAACACCCGGACTGCAGCAGCACGGCTCTGCTCTCAGTAACACCCCGGACTGCAGCACAGCACGGCTCCGCTCTCAGTAACACCCGGACTGCAGCAGCACGGCTCTGCTCTCAGTAACACCCGGACTGCAGCAGCACGGCTCCGCTCTCAGTAACACCCGGACTGCAGCAGCACGGCTCCGCTCTCAGTAACACCCGGACTGCAGCAGCACGTGCTCCGCTCATCAGTAACACCCGGACTGCAGCAGCACGGCTCCTGCTCTCAGTAACACCCGGACTGCAGCAGCACGGCTCCGCTCTCAGTAACACCCGGACTGCAGCAGCACGGCTCCGCTCTCAGTAACACCCGGACTGCAGCAGCACGGCTCCGCTCTCAGTAACACCCGGACTGCAGCAGCACGGCTCTCGCTCTCAGTAACACCCGGACTGCAGCAGCACGGCTCCGCTCTCAGTAACACCCGGGACTGCAGCAGCACGGCTCCGCTCTCAGTAACACCCGGACTGCAGCAGCACGGCTCTGCTCTCAGTAACACCCGGACTGCAGCAGCACGGCTCCGCTCTCAGTAACACCCGGACTGCAGCAGCACGGCTCCGCTCTCAGTAACACCCGGACTGCAGCAGCACGCTCTGCTTCAGTGACACCCGGACTGCAGCAGCACGGCTCCGCTCTCAGTAACACCCGGACTGCAGCAGCACGGCTCTGCGCTCTCAGTGACACCCGGACTGCAGCAGCACGGCTCCGCTCTCAGTAACACCCGGACGCTGCAGCAGCACGGGCTCCGCTCTCAGTAACAACCCGGACTGCAGCAGCACGGCTCTGCTCTCAGTAACACCCGGGACTGCAGCAGCACGGCTCCGCTCTCAGTAACACCCGGACTGCAGCAGCACGGCTCTCGCTCTCAGTAACACCCGGACTGCAGCAGCACGGCTCCGCTCTCAGTAACACCCCGGACTGCAGCAGCACGGCTCCGCTCTCAGTAACACCCGGACTGCAGCAGCACGGCTCCGCTCTCAGTAACACCCCGGACTGCAGCAGCACGGCTCCGCTCTCAGTAACACCCGGACTGCAGCAGCACGGCGTCCGCTCTCAGTAACCACCCGCGACTGCAGCAGCACGGCTCCTGCTCTCAGTAACACCCGGAACTGCAGCATCACGGCTCTGCTCTCAAGTAACACCACCCGGCGACTGCAGCAGCACGGCTCCGCTCTACTCTCAGTAACACCCGGACTGCAGCAGCACGGCTCTGCTCTCAGTAACACCCGGACTGCAGCAGCACGGCTCCGCTCTCAGTAACACCCGGACTGCAGCAGCACGGCTCTGCTCTCAGTAACACCCGGACTGCAGCAGCACGGCTCCGCTCTCAGTAACACCCGGACTGCAGCAGCACGGCTCCGCTCTCAGTAACACCCGGACTGCAGCAGCACGGCTCCGCTCTCAGTAACACCCGGACTGCAGCAGCACGGCTCCGCTCTCAGTAACACCCGGACTGCAGCAGCACGGCTCCGCTCTCAGTAACACCCGGACTGCAGCAGCACGGCTCCGCTCTCAGTAACACCCGGACTGCAGCAGCACGGCTCCGCTCTCAGTAACACCCGGACTGCAGCAGCACGGCTCTGCTCTCAGTAACACCCGGACTGCAGCAGCACGGCTCCGCTCTCAGTAACACCCGGACTGCAGCAGCACGGCTCTGCTCTCAGTGACACCCGGACTGCAGCAGCACGGCTCCGCTCTCAGTAACTCCCGGACTGCAGCAGCACGGCTCCGCTCTCAGTAACACCCGGACTGCAGCAGCACGGCTCTGCTCTCAGTAACACCCGGACTGCAGCAGCACGGCTCTGCTCTCAGTAACACCCGGACTGCAGCAGCACGGCTCCGCTCTCAGTGACACCCGGACTGCAGCAGCACGGCTCCGCTCTCAGTAACACCCGGACTGCAGCAGCACAGCTCTGCTCTCAGTAACACCCGGACTGCAGCAGCACGGCTCCGCTCTCAGTAACACCCGGACTGCAGCAGCACGGCTCCGCTCTCAGTAACACCCGGACTGCAGCAGCACGGCTCTGCTCTCAGTAACACCCGGACTGCAGCAGCACGGCTCTGCTCTCAGTAACACCCGGACTGCAGCAGCACGGCTCCGCTCTCAGTAACACCCGGACTGCAGCAGCATGGCTCCGCTCTCAGTAACACCCGGACTGCAGCAGCACGGCTCTGCTCTCAGTAACACCCGGACTGCAGCAGCACGGCTCCGCTCTCAGTAACACCCGGACTGCAGCAGCACGGCTCCGCTCTCAGTAACACCCGGACTGCAGCAGCACGGCTCTGCTCTCAGTAACACCCGGACTGCAGCAGCACGGCTCTGCTCTCAGTAACACCCGGACTGCAGCAGCACGGCTCCGCTCTCAGTAACACCCGGACTGCAGCAGCACGGCTCTGCTCTCAGTAACACCCGGACTGCAGCAGCACGGCTCCGCTCTCAGTAACACCCGGACTGCAGCAGCACGGCTCCGCTCTCAGTGACACCCGGACTGCAGCAGCACGGCTCTGCTCTCAGTAACACCCGGACTGCAGCAGCACGGCTCCGCTCTCAGTAACACCCGGACTGCAGCAGCACGGCTCTGCTCTCAGTAACACCCGGACTGCAGCAGCACGGCTCTGCTCTCAGTAACACCCGGACTGCAGCAGCACGGCTCCGCTCTCAGTAACACCCGGACTGCAGCAGCACGGCTCCGCTCTCAGTAACACCCGGACTGCAGCAGCACGGCTCCGCTCTCAGTGACACCCGGACTGCAGCAGCACGGCTCCGCTCTCAGTAACACCCGGACTGCAGCAGCACGGCTCTGCTCAGTAACACCCGGACTGCAGCAGCACGGCTCCGCTCTCAGTTACACCCGGACTGCAGCAGCACGGCTCTGCTCTCAGTAACACCCGGACTGCAGCAGCACGGCTCCGCTCTCAGTAACACCCGGACTGCAGCAGCACGGCTCTGCTCTCAGTAACACCCGGACTGCAGCAGCACGGCTCCGCTCTCAGTAACACCCGGACTGCAGCAGCACGGCTCCGCTCTCAGTAACACCCGGACTGCAGCAGCACGGCTCCGCTCTCAGTAACACCCGGACTGCAGCAGCACGGCTCCGCTCTCAGTAACACCCGGACTGCAGCAGCACGGCTCCGCTCTCAGTAACACCCGGACTGCAGCAGCACGGCTCCGCTCTCAGTAACACCCGGACTGCAGCAGCACGGCTCCGCTCTCAGTAACACCCGGACTGCAGCAGCACGGCTCCGCTCTCAGTAACACCCGGACTGCAGCAGCACGGCTCCGCTCTCAGTAACACCCGGACTGCAGCAGCACGGCTCTGCTCTCAGTAACACCCGGACTGCAGCAGCACGGCTCCGCTCTCAGTAACACCCGGACTGCAGCAGCATGGCTCCGCTCTCAGTAACACCCGGACTGCAGCAGCACGGCTCCGCTCTCAGTAACACCCGGACTGCAGCAGCACGGCTCCGCTCTCAGTAACACCCGGACTGCAGCAGCACGGCTCTGCTCTCAGTAACACCCGGACTGCAGCAGCACGGCTCTGCTCTCAGTTACACCCGGACTGCAGCAGCACGGCTCCGCTCTCAGTAACACCCGGACTGCAGCAGCACGGCTCTGCTCTCAGTAACACCCGGACTGCAGCAGCACGGCTCCGCTCTCAGTAACACCCGGACTGCAGCAGCACGGCTCCGCTCTCAGTAACACCCGGACTGCAGCAGCACGGCTCCGCTCTCAGTAACACCCGGACTGCAGCAGCACGGCTCCGCTCTCAGTTACACCCGGACTGCAGCAGCACGGCTCCGCTCTCAGTGACACCCGGACTGCAGCAGCACGGCTCTGCTCTCAGTAACACCCGGACTGCAGCAGCACGGCTCCGCTCTCAGTAACACCCGGACTGCAGCAGCACGGCTCCGCTCTCAGTAACACCCGGACTGCAGCAGCACGGCTCTGCTCAGTAACACCCGGACTGCAGCAGCACGGCTCCGCTCTCAGTTACACCCGGACTGCAGCAGCACGGCTCCGCTCAGTAACACCCGGACTGCAGCAGCACGGCTCTGCTCTCAGTAACACCCGGACTGCAGCAGCACGGCTCCGCTCTCAGTAACACCCGGACTGCAGCAGCACGGCTCTGCTCTCAGTAACACCCGGACTGCAGCAGCACGGCTCTGCTCTCAGTAACACCCGGACTGCAGCAGCACGGCTCCGCTCTCAGTAACACCCGGACTGCAGCAGCACGGCTCTGCTCTCAGTAACACCCGGACTGCAGCAGCATGGCTCCGCTCTCAGTAACACCCGGACTGCAGCAGCACGGCTCCGCTCTCAGTAACACCCGGACTGCAGCAGCACGGCTCTGCTCTCAGTAACACCCGGACTGCAGCAGCACGGCTCTGCTCTCAGTAACACCCGGACTGCAGCAGCACGGCTCCGCTCTCAGTAACACCCGGACTGCAGCAGCACGGCTCCGCTCTCAGTAACACCCGGACTGCAGCAGCACGGCTCCGCTCTCAGTAACACCCGGACTGCAGCAGCACGGCTCCGCTCTCACTAACACCCGGACTGCAGCAGCACGGCTCTGCTCTCAGTAACACCCGGACTGCAGCAGCACGGCTCTGCTCTCAGTGACACCCGGACTGCAGCAGCACGGCACCGCTCTCAGTAACACCCGGACTGCAGCAGCACGGCACCGCTCTCAGTAACACCCGGACTGCAGCAGCACGGCTCCGCTCTCAGTAACACCCGGACTGCAGCAGCACGGCTCTGCTCTCAGTAACACCCGGACTGCAGCAGCACGGCTCTGCTCTCAGTAACACCCGGACTGCAGCAGCACGGCTCCGCTCTCAGTGACACCCGGACTGCAGCAGCACGGCTCCGCTCTCAGTAACACCCGGACTGCAGCAGCACGGCTCCGCTCTCAGTAACACCCGGACTGCAGCAGCACGGCACCGCTCTCAGTAACACCCGGACTGCAGCAGCACGGCACCGCTCTCAGTAACACCCGGACTGCAGCAGCACGGCTCTGCTCTCAGTAACACCCGGACTGCAGCAGCACGGCTCTGCTCTCAGTAACACCCGGACTGCAGCAGCACGGCTCTGCTCTCAGTAACACCCGGACTGCAGCAGCACGGCTCTGCTCTCAGTAACACCCGGACTGCAGCAGCACGGCTCCGCTCTCAGTAACACCCGGACTGCAGCAGCACGGCTCCGCTCTCAGTAACACCCGGACTGCAGCAGCACGGCACCGCTCTCAGTAACACCCGGACTGCAGCAGCACGGCTCCGCTCTCAGTAACACCCGGACTGCAGCAGCACGGCTCCGCTCTCAGAGACACCCGGACTGCAGCAGCACGGCTCCGCTCTCAGTAACACCCGGACTGCAGCAGCACGGCTCCGCTCTCAGTAACACCCGGACTGCAGGAGCACGGCTCCGCTCTCAGTAACACCCGGACTGCAGCAGCACGGCTCCGCTCAGTAACACCCGGACTGCAGCAGCACGGCTCCGCTCTCAGTAACACCCGGACTGCAGCAGCACGGCTCTGCTCTCAGTAACACCCGGACTGCAGCAGCACGGCTCTGCTCTCAGTAACACCCGGACTGCAGCAGCACGGCTCCGCTCTCAGTAACACCCGGACTGCAGCAGCACGGCTCCGCTCTCAGTAACACGCTGACTGCAGCAGCACGGCTCCGCTCTCAGTAACACCCGGACTGCAGCAGCACGGCTCCGCTCTCAGTAACACCCGGACTGCAGCAGCACGGCACCGCTCTCAGTAACACCCGGACTGCAGCAGCACGGCACCGCTCTCAGTAACACCCGGACTGCAGCAGCACGGCTCTGCTCTCAGTAACACCCGGACTGCAGCAGCACGGCTCTGCTCTCAGTAACACCCGGACTGCAGCAGCACGGCACCGCTCTCAGTAACACCCGGACTGCAGCAGCACGGCTCTGCTCTCAGTAACACCCGGACTGCAGCAGCACGGCTCTGCTCTCAGTAACACCCGGACTGCAGCAGCACGGCTGTGCGTTTCTGGGGGTCTCCTTCTCTGGCCCTGGCCGATTGTCCTTCTGCTGGACTTGAACTTACTGTCCATATCTCGCTCTCAGGTTCGACCTTCCGCAAGAAAACCAAATGCCAGACTATGTAGAAATAATCTCCTTATCAGACTCAGGCTTCCTGCACCTCCCAATTGCAAACCTCATCATCTATTTATTTAACGTTTCCCGCGGCTAAATGGGCAAAAAGAACCGGCGCCAGAGGAGCGATCCATGCAGTATCCTGCTCTTTTTATAATTCAATATCCTCCTGTTTTTATCCTTCAGTTCTGTAGTATTAGATACTAACTGAATTTTTTTCTTTTTTTAGTGTTCAACTCCATGCCATTTTAATGAGTTGATATACTGAGCATCCTGTGATTTCTATAGAAGGTTTATCCCACCTCCCCAGCGGTGCAAGATCTTTGCAACACTTTCCTGTTTGGGATCATTTGTTGCCAATGTTCCCAGCAGTTTGAGCTGCAAACTGTAACAATAGATCATGTTACCGTAGTAATATAAGAATGCTGCTTGGATTATCTCTTTAATGACATTTTATATCTTATTTTTTTTGCAGCAGGAACATTTTGAAAACGCCATGCTGCAGCAAAAGGCTTAATCGTCAATGGGATAAAAAATCATACGTCTGCATTACCGCAAGTCCCAGTTCCAACGCGGCTTGTTCAGAAGTGCAATCCCGTACGTAGAGGCCAATGGGTGGGAGGTAAAATCGGATTTTTATTCCACCTTCGTCTCCAGTACAAAATACCTATTACCCTAAGCGCGTTTCGCTATTCCCGCCAGGAGGGCGCTGCCACGCTGAAAAGCACAGCGGAACCACGCAGAGAAACATATTTTGTACAAATGCAATAACGTTTTTATCTGCCCCGCGTCTGAGTGCGCCGGTGCGGGTAGGATTGTAGTTCCGTGGCACATTAAAGTATGGTATCTCCGCGGATACCTCGCGGTGCTAACAATCTGAGCGTCCTAGCCACGAATGTACCCGAAACTCTCTGGCCCGGTCTGTGTCCTTAAATATTTAGATCTGTGTTTTCATTGACTTAAATTCGCACCCGGTAACACTTAAAGACACCTCCTTTCTGGTTGCTGTAATGCCTTCCATGCGTTTTATTCTTGTAACCCTCTCCGGCAGCACCGGGATAAAGAAAAGATCGCTCCTTCCTCAGATATGTCTGTCTTCTTCCCGCTGCTACAACACATCATCTAAGAACCAGAAAATGCCGTTCCTCCTCCCACATTCATGGCTGGTTCCTCGTCTTTGCACTCTCACCTTTCTATTAGAGTGTAAGCTTTGCTGTCAAGGTGGAGAGGTCGCCTCTGCCTCTGCAGGGAGCTGCCATGAATTCCAGCAGCTAAGGAGTTACAGCCATACAGAGAAACTGATTGCAGATTAAGACCACTTGAGTAACCAAGTGTGCCCATTGCTATAGCAACGCCACATCAATCAGCTGTCACACTCGTCCTTTCAAACCCGCTGCTCCTTACATTGAGGTTGAGTTGGTTTTATCTCAGCGCCCATTGGGTTTTTAATGTGCATTAAATTCAGCAATGGGCTGACACGGATTAGAACGGCTCACGCGTGATTTTGTGATAAAGTGCCTGCTCTAACAATGCCAAACAACCTTGGTGATTGGCCTCTTACCGTTCAAGTGCATTAAAGATTAATTAGCGAAACCTTTGTGTAGTAATGAGTCGTTCTTTCAAGTTTGCTTTGGTGGAGCAATGCCAGTTATTTTTAGCTAGGGAAATACTAATCTGTAACACGTTGTATGTTACGTGACGTGAAGCGGGCGGCAGTGAGTTCCATCGTTCCGTCTCCTGCACGCGCACACGCACACGCACACGCACCGGGTTACTGTATCAATCCCGTGGAAAGCAACACGTAAAAACTGCACAAGAATCAATGATTACAAAGAAACAATGATTGCGGTGCTGGATATTAGTTTAAGAGCCCTGTAAAAGTGCATTTTGCCAAAGACGGAGCTCCTCATACTTCCTCCCAAACCTGGCCCTACTGCCCCCTACTACATTAGTGCTGGCAGTACTATCCTACACCCAGTAGCCTAAGCACGCTGCCTAGGGGTCACACTCGACTCCTCTCTCACATTCGCCCCTCACATTCACAATGTAGCTAAACATTTTTGTTTTTTCCTCCGCAGTATTACAAAGATTCGCCCTTTCCTCTGTTGCTCGACTGCTAAAACTCTGACTCAGGCCCTCATTCTCTCCCGTCTCGATTACTGTAACCTCCTGCTGTCCGGCCTTCCTGCCTCTCACCTGTCTCCCCTACAATCTATCCTAAATGCTGCTGCCAGAATCACTCTACTCTTTCCTAGATCTGTCTCAAATCATATCCCGTATTACACACACAACTCTCCTCTCTTTTAAGGCTGTACCCTCCTCTGCCCCTCCTTATATCTCAGCCCTAATTTCTCGCTATATACCTGCCCGACTTTTGCGTTTTGCTCAAGGATGTCTTCTATTTACCCCTTTTGCATCTAAAGCCCTCTCCCACTTTAAACCCTTCTCACTGACTGCCCCACAACTCTGGAATGCCCTTCCCCTCAATACCCGACCAGCACCCTCTCTATCCACCTTTAAGACCCACCTTAAAACACACCTCTTTAACAAAGCATATGGGAAGCTCCATGGCTGATACTTTGAATCTAGTATGCAGTGACCTTGACCCCTGCAGACGCACTTACCCACCCTCCTACTGTCTCTAAGGTCTCCCTACTTACCAGTTAGATTGTAACCTCTTCGACTCCTTTTTCCTAATGTTACTTTTATGTATCAAGCCCTTATTCCTCTTATGTGTTATATTATTATGGCGCGGTGTATCACTGCTGTGACGCGCTGTGTGTATGGGGGGTGCTATATAAGGAGCCATTCATACAGTATTGTAATGTGCAGATTTGCAGTAACTTTATGGGCCCTGGAGAAGAAAGTGCCGCTTTGTTGTACATTATAACCCCGTGTAACGGAGGAATATGACCGTTCCTGATCGGTGACGTTGTACATTATGACCCCGTGTAACGGAGGAACATGACCGTTCCTGATCGGGTGACGTTGTACATTATAACCCCGTGTAACGGAGGAATATGACCGTTCCTGATCGGTGACGTTGTACATTATGACCCCGTGTAACGGAGGAATATGACCGTTCCTGATCGGGTGACGTTGTACATTATAACCCCGTGTAACGGAGGAATATGACCGTTCCTCGTCGGGTGACGTTGTACATTGTGACCCCGTGTACTGGAGGAATATGACCGTTCCTGATCGGGTGACGTTGTACATTATAACCCCGTGTAACGGAGGAATATGACCGTTCCTCATCGGGTGACGTTGTACATTATAACCCCGTGTAACGGAGGAACATGACCGTTCCTCATCGGGTGACGTTGTACATTATAACCCTGTGTAACGGAGTAACATGACCGTTCCTGATCGGGTGACGTTGTACATTATAACCCCGTGTAACGGAGGAACATGACCGTTCCTCATCGGGTGACGTTGTACATTATAACCCCGTGTAACGGAGTAACATGACCATTCCTGATCGGGTGACGCTGTACATTATGACCCCGTGTAACGGAGGAATATGACCGTTCCTCGTCGGGTGACGTTGTACATTATGACCCCGTGTAACAGAGGAATATGACCGTTCCTCGTCTTGTGACGTTGTACATTATGACCCCGTGTAACGGAGGAATATGACCATTCCTCGTCTTGTGACGTTGTACATTATGACCCCGTGTAACGGAGGAATATGACCATTCCTGATCGGGTGACGTTGTACATTATGACCCCGTGTAACGGAGGAATATGACCGTTCCTCATCGGGTGACGTTGTACATTATAACCCCGTGTAACGGAGGTATAACCCCGTGTAACGGAGGAACATGACCGTTCCTGATCGGGTGACGTTGTACATTATGACTCCGTGTAACGGAGGAATATGACCGTTCCTCGTCGGGTGACGTTGTACATTATGACCCCGTGTAACGGAGGAACATGACCGTTCCTGATCGGGTGACGTTGTACATTATGACCCCGTGTAACGGAGGAATATGACCGTTCCTCGTCGGGTGACGTTGTACATTGTGACCCCGTGTACCGGAGGAATATGACCGTTCCTCGTCGGGTGACTTTGTACATTGTGACCCGTGTAACGGAGGAATATGACCGTTCCTCGTCGGGTGACGTTGTACATTATAACCCCGTGTAACGGAGGAATATGACCGTTCCTGATCGGGTGACATTGTACATTATAACCCCGTTTAACGGAGGAATATGACCGTTCCTGATCGGGTGACGTTGTACATTATGACCCCGTGTAACGGAGGAATATGACCGTTCCTCGTCGGGTGACGTTGTACATTGTGACCCCGTGTAACGGAGGAATATGACCGTTCCTGATCGGGTGACGTTGTACATTATAACCCCGTGTAACGGAGGAATATGACCGTTCCTGATCGGGTGACGTTGTACATTATAACCCCTTGTAACGGAGGAACATGACCGTTCCTGATCGGGTGACGTTGTACATTATAACCCCGTGTAACGGAGGAACATGACCGTTCCTCATCGGGTGACGTTGTACATTATAACCCCGTGTAACGGAGGAACATGACCGTTCCTCATCGGGTGACGTTGTACATTATAACCCTGTGTAACGGAGTAACATGACCGTTCCTGATCGGGTGACCCTGTACATTATGACCCCGTGTAACGGAGGAATATGACCGTTCCTCGTCGGGTGACGTTGTACATTATGACCCCGTGTAACGGAGGAATATGACCGTTCCTCGTCGGGTGACGTTGTACATTATGACCCCGTGTAACGGAGGAATATGACCGTTCCTCGTCGGGTGACATTGTACATTATAACCCCGTGTAACGGAGGAACATGACCGTTCCTGATCGGGTGACTTTGTACATTATGACCCCGTGTAACGGAGGAATATGACCGTTCCTCGTCGGGTGAAGTTGTACATTATAACCCCGTGTAACGGATTAACATGACCGTTCCTGATCGGGTGACGTTGTACATTATGACCCCGTGTAACGGAGGAATATGACCGTTCCTCGTCGGGTGACGTTGTACATTATAACCCCGTGTAACGGATTAACATGACCGTTCCTGATCGGGTGACGTTGTACATTATAACCCCGTGTAACGGAGGAACATGACCGTTCCTGATCGGGTGACGTTGTACATTATAACCCCGTGTAACGGAGGAATATGACCGTTCCTCGTCGGGTGACGTTGTACATTGTGACCCCGTGTAACGGAGGAATATGACCGTTCCTGATCGGGTAACGTTGTACATTATGACCCCGTGTAAGGGAGGAATATGACCGTTCCTGATCGGGTAACGTTGTACATTATAACCCCGTGTAACAGAGGAACATGACCGTTCCTGATCGGGTGACATTTACATTATAACCCCGTGTAACGGAGGAACATGACCGTTCCTGATCGGGTGACTTTGTACATTATAACCCCGTGTAACAGAGGAACATGACCGTTCCTGATCGGGTGACGTTGTACATTGTGACCCCGTGTAACGGAGGAATATGACCGTTCCTGATCGGGTGACGTTGTACATTATAACCCCGTGTAACGTTGTACATTATAACCCCGTGTAACGGAGGAATATGACCGTTCCTGATCGGGTGACTTTGTACATTGTGACCCCGTGTAACGGAGGAATATGACCGTTCCTGATCGGGTGACGTTGTACATTATAACCCTGTGTAACGGAGGAATATGACCGTTCCTGATCGGGTGACGTTGTACATTATAACCCCGTGTAACGGAGGAACATGACCGTTCCTGATCGGGTGACGTTGTACATTATAACCCCGTGTAACGGAGGGACATGACCGTTCCTCGTCGGGTGACGTTGTACATTATAACCCCGTGTAACGGAGGAACATGACCGTTCCTGATCGGGTGACGTTGTACATTATGACCCCGTGTAACGGAGGAATATGACCGTTCCTGATCGGGTGACGTTGTACATTATGACCCCGTGTAACGGAGGAATATGACCGTTCCTCGTCGGGTGACATTGTACATTATAACCCCGTGTAACGGAGGAATATGACCGTTCCTCGTCGGGTGACATTGTACATTATGACCCCGTGTAACGGAGGAATATGACCGTTCCTCGTCGGGTGACGTTGTACATTATGACTCCGTGTAACGGAGGAATATGACCGTTCCTCGTCGGGTGACGTTGTACATTGTGACCCCGTGTAACGGAGGAATATGACCGTTCCTGATCGGGTAACGTTGTACATTATAACCCCGTGTATGGGAGGAATATGACCATTCCTGATCGGGTGACGTTGTACATTATAACCCCGTGTAACGGAGGAACATGACCGTTCCTGATCGGGTGACGTTGTACATTATAACCCCGTGTAACGGAGGAACATGACCGTTCCTCGTCGGGTGACGTTGTACATTATAACCCCGTGTAACGGAGGAACATGACCGTTCCTGATCGGGTGACGTTGTACATTATGACCCCGTGTAACGGAGGAATATGACCGTTCCTCGTCGGGTGACATTGTACATTATAACCCCGTGTAACGGAGGAATATGACCGTTCCTCGTCGGGTGACGTTGTACATTATAACCCCGTGTAACGGAGGAATATGACCGTTCCTCGTCGGGTGACGTTGTACATTGTGACCCCGTGTAACGGAGGAATATGACCGTTCCTGATCGGGTAACGTTGTACATTATAACCCTGTGTAAGGGAGGAATATGACCATTCCTGATCGGGTGACGTTGTACATTATAACCCCGTGTAACGGAGGAACATGACCGTTCCTGATCGGGTGACGTTGTACATTATGACCCCGTGTAACGGAGGAATATGACCGTTCCTGATCGGGTGACGTTGTACATTATAACCCCGTGTAACGGAGGAATATGACCGTTCCTGATCGGGTGACGTTGTACATTATAACCCCGTGTAACGGAGGAACATGACCGTTCCTGATCGGGTGACGTTGTACATTATGACCCCGTGTAACAGAGGAACATGACCGTTCCTGATCGGGTGACGTTGTACATTATGACCCCGTGTAACGGAGGAATATGACCGTTCCTGATCGGGTGACGTTGTACATTATAACCCCGTGTAACGGAGGAATATGACCGTTCCTGATCGGGTGACGTTGTACATTATAACCCCGTGTAACGGAGGAACATGACCGTTCCTGATCGGGTGACGTTGTACATTATAACCCCGTGTAACGGAGGAATATGACCGTTCCTGGTCGGGTGACGTTGTACATTATGACCCCGTGTAACGGAGGAATATGACCGTTCCTCATCGGGTGACGTTGTACATTATGACCCCGTGTAACGGAGGAACAAGTCGTTCCTGATCGGGTGACGTTGTACGTTATGACCCCGTGTAACGGAGGAATATGACCGTTCCTGATCGGGTGACGTTGTACATTATGACCCCGTGTAACGGAGGAACAAGTCGTTCCTGATCGGGTGACGTTGTACGTTATGACCCAGTGTAACGGAGGAATATGACCGTTCCTGATCGGGTGACGTTGTACATTATAACCCCGTGTAACGGAGGAATATGACCGTTCCTCGTCGGGTGACGTTGTACATTATAACCCCGTGTAACGGAGGAATATGACCGTTCCTGATCGGGTGACGTTGTACATTATAACCCCGTGTAACGGAGGAACATGACCGTTCCTGATCGGGTGACGTTGTACATTATGACCCCGTGTAACGGAGGAACATGACCGTTCCTGATCGGGTGACGTTGTACATTATGACCTCGTGTAACGGAGGAATATGACCGTTCCTGATCGGGTGACGTTGTACATTATGACCCCGTGTAACGGAGGAATATGACCGTTCCTGATCGGGTGACGTTGTAAATTATGACCCCGTGTAACGGAGGAACATGACCATTCCTCGTCGGGTGACGTTGTACATTATAACCCCGTGTAACGGAGGAATAGGACCGTTCCTGATCGGGTGACGTTGTACATTATAACCCCGTGTAACGGAGGAACATGACCGTTCCTCGTCGGGTGACGTTGTTACACACGTCTTTCTTTGGATGCTCCACATCTCAAGAACACAACAGTCAGTAAAACTATAAACTACATCAGGTGTGCGCAAACTGGGGGGCACACGATTTCCCTGGTGGGGGCGTGGGGGGGCACAGGCGGTTGCAGAGGCCCCACGCTTTCCCCCAAGGCATTTCATTTAATGCCGGGAATCAAGTGAGGCCTCTGCAACCTCAACATACTGGGATTCAGAAGCGTGGCGACGCATCGCCATGGCAACATGGCGTCAAATGACGTTGCCGGGTCACGGCGTGACGTCACATGAACCAAATGACGCCGGAAAACAAGGTAAGGTGGGCGCGAGCACCGGGGGGGAGCAGGCAGGGGAGGCACAGCGCCAATAGTTTGCGCACCTCTGAACTACATCAAGAGCAACATGTTATTCCATCAAAAGGTACCACAACCTGCAGGCAGAATGGGATATTTGGTAGCGCCCGTTGCACCGCGACCAAGGGACCGACGACGCTTCGCCATGACTCGCCGCAGCCGATCCACCTCTGGAATGTCTGCCGCCGGCTGCTTCCAAGGTAAGTTTTATTATGGTTTAGAATAGGGGGGTTCATTTTAGGGGTTTTAGCGCTTAGGGTAAGGGCCTAGGGTAGGGGGTGTTAGTGTATGGGCCTAGGGTAGGGGGTGTTAGGGTAAGGGCTTAGGGAAAGGGGGTTTTAGGGTATGGGCCTAGGGTATGGGGTGTTAGGGTAAGGGCTTAGGGAAAGGGTTTTTTAGGTTAATGCCTTAGGGTAGGGGGTGTTAGGGTAAAGGCGTAGGGAAAGGGGTTATTAGGGTAAAGCCTTAGGGTAGGGGTTTTTAGGGTAAAGCCATAGGGTAGGGGATATTAGGGAAAGGGCTTAGGGTAGGGGGTATTATGGTAAGGGCTTAGGGTAGGGGGTGTTAGGGTAAAGGCTTAGGGAAAGGGGGTTTTAGGGTAAAGCCTTAGGGTAGGGGATATTAGGGTAAGGGCTTAGGGTAGGGGGTATTATGGTAAGGGCTTAGGGTAGGGGGTATTAGAGTAAAGCACTTACTTTAGCGGCAAAGTGGCTGGCGGCGGCAAAATGGCAGCAACGAAATGTCGTAGAGCGACCTGCCGGTAACCTACTCTACAGAAACACGAATCCGGACTTCCCCAGATCTCATTCATAATGACCCTAGGATCCTTTCCCCAGACCAGAAAAGAACGAAGACGTTGTACGGTCTGGAATCTGACTTCTGGTCACCCCCACATCATGCAGGAGATCCCACACCAAGCAGGAGATCCCACACCAAGCAGGAGATCCCACACCAAGCAGGAGATCCCACACCAAGCAGGAGATCCCACACCAAGCAGGAGATCCTACACCAAGCAGGAGATCCTACACCAAGCAGGAGATCCTACACCAAGCAGGAGATCCCACACCAAGCAGGAGATCCCACACCAAGCAGGAGATCCCACACCAAGCAGGAGATCCCACACCAAGCAGGAGATCCCACACCAAGCAGGAGATCCCACACCAAGCAGGAGATCCCACACCAAGCAGGAGATCCTACACCAAGCAGGAGATCCCACACCAAGCAGGAGATCCCACACCATGCAGGAGATCCCACATCAAGCAGGAGATCCCACACCATGCAGGAGATCCCACACCATGCAGGAGATCCCACACCATGCAGGAGACCCCACACCATGCAGGAGATCCCACACAATGCAGGAGATCCCACACCATGCAGGAGATCCCACACCATGCAGGAGATCCTACACCATGCAGGCGATCCCACACCATGCAGGAGATCCCACACCAAGCAGGAGATCCCACACCATGCAGGCGATCCCACACCATGCAGGAGATCCCACACCATGCAGAAGATCCTACACCATGCAAGAGATCCTACACCATGCAGGAGATCCTACACCATGCAGGAGATCCCACACCATGCAGGAGATCCCACACCCTGCAGGAGATCCCACACCCTGCAGGAGATCCCACACCATGCAGGAGATCCTACACCATGCAAGAGATCCTACACCATGCAGGAGATCCCACACCATGCAGGAGATCCTACACCATGCAGGAGATGCCGTTCACAGCTGCACTCAGTATAATGCGTTTCCCTGTGTACTATACAAAGCCTCTGTGTAGCCCGAGGTCACCCTGCAGCTGTGCAATCCGTACAGACAGGACGCCAATTTAGTGCATCATTCACACACCATTAGCTACAGCCGTGCACCATTCGGATCCCTCCGGCCCCCCGGAAACTCATGCAACACACATGGGAGGTACCGTACAGCAAAAGCACTCACCCTTCCAACACCTTCCCTACCATTTCTAACATTTGCTTTGCAAGCTAAACTTTCCGTGCCAGAATGCCCGGGTCGTGTGCAGTGTCAGATTCCCGTTAGGCCCGAGCCTGGGGCGGCGGCGGCCCAAATGTCCCATCTGCATTTGTCGCCCTGTCGGCCTTTCGGACCTAACGGGAAGAGACTTACTTAGCTGTCCCCGCCGCCTCCGTTCTGCCGCCCTGCTTCTCCTTCAAAACCATGCGCCAAATGACGCCGCGGAACGTCACAAACGACAAATTACATCACGCGTCGCGTTACCATGGTAACGTGACGCTGTGCGACGTCAGGTTAGTGACGTCCGCGGCGTCATCTGACGCTGGATTCTGAAGGGGAAGCAGAGCGGCAGAACGGAGGCGAGTGCCTAAGGGCGGCGGATTTGGACATCCGCCGCAGGTCATGTGATTATCTGCGCAGCGATCACATCAAAAGGAGAACCATCAGTCTGTCAATAACAAAGTATTAGTGTTACTCTGCGACGCTTCGCTCCGTCACACTTACACCACACTTCACCGGACAGGTGAGGGGCAGAAAGGCCGGACAGCAAGGGGTTAAGCCAAGAAGGGGACAGAATGGGAGCTTTTAACAACTTCTATATATGAGCAAAAAAGGCGGCATGACATGTAGTGGGATCAGCAAGGGCCCCACAGTCACACCGCAGGGACACCGCAGTCACACCGCAGGGACACCGCAGTCACACAACAGGGACACCGCAGTCACACCGCAGGGACACCGCAGGGACACCGCAGTCACACCGCAGGGACACCGCAGTCACACCGCAGGGACACCGCAGTCACACCGCAGTCACACCGCAGGGACACCGCAGGGACACCGCAGTCACACCGCAGGGACACCGCAGTCACACCGCAGGGACACCGCAGTCACACCGCAGGGACACCGCAGTCACACCGCAGGGACACCGCAGTCACACCGCAGGGACACCGCAGGGACACCGCAGTCACACCGCAGGGACACCGCAGGGACACCGCAGGGACACCGCAGTCACACCGCAGGGACACCGCAGTCACACCGCAGGGACACCGCAGGGACACCGCAGGGACTCAGACAACCCTACACTGCCAGGGGGCCTGCAACGCATCGCAGGGTAACACACACGGGGCTCTCATTAACTGCTTAATAAACTCATCAAATAGAGAAAGCTGCAGCAATGCCAATGTGACACTGGTTAGGGGGTCGTTAGGAGGCAGCTCCTGTGCATCCTCAGCGGGGGCCATTTTTAAGAGCCCGTGTAAATACAGCCTTACGAAAAGATTTCTGCAGAACAGAAAACCCTGGCGCGGTTTCATGATAAGCTCTCGTGCTGATGCAGGAATCAGTGACAGATCTGTCTGCAAAGCGCTGCAGGCCCCCTGCCGGCACAGAAGGGGTTAAATAAAGGACTTGGATAGAAATGAAAGTCAGAGGAACTTCTAATAGTAAAGAAGAAAGGAAGCGGGTTTCTGGGAGACGGCCTGGGCTTGAAGATCAGATAACAGCGTCCCAATCCCGGCCAGTCCCCCCGGGGTCAGACAGCTGCAATACAAGTGCTCTTCCACCGAGCCACTCATTCAGCCACCTGTGCTTCAGCAGGAATATCATAAAAACCTGACCTGTTGGTGGCCCTTGGGGACTGGAGTTGGCCGCCCCTGCCCGTGTTTCTCCTTAGTGATCTCCATGGCTCGCTCAGCGCCCGCCCGCTCACTCTCTCGCACACATGGCCGGGGGTAAGGGCACAGATGGCTTCCCTGGGTTCGTGTTCTGTCACCGGCAGCACAGAGAGGGACCGGCTGCTGTCACTGTGAGGAATTAGGTTCCCTTCTGCTGAGCGCTGATCTCCAGCGCTCTGTGTCACATATCCTCCCGCGTCACCTCCTCCCGCGTCGCCTCCTCCCGCGCTCTGTGTCACATATCCTCCCGCGTCGCCTTCTCCTCTTAATGAGGCCCCGGGTAGGTATCTGACTCAGGGGTGCAGAACGTTTCGGACCTGCACCCCCCTGCCTGGCAGCCCCAGCGCTTGCGCCCCTTCCCCCCGTCCTTGGACCCGGCGTCAAATGGCAATGCGGGTCATGTGACGTCATCCCGCAGCATCATTTGACGCACGTTTCCATGGTGACACGTCGCTGAAGAGCCGTCTGGGAGCAGTTAAGAGAAGTTACAGAGACCTCACGCCTCCCCCGGCATTTAATTTCAATTGGGGAAGAGCGTGGGACCTCTGTAGCCGCCCCACCCCCTAGAAAATCTTGCTCCCCCCTGGGGGGCGCGTCCCCCAGTTTGCGCACCCCTACGCTAGACTACTGATTCAGAATAATCCCTAGGGGTCCGTGAGGCATCTCCAATGGGTTACCCCCAAAACCATCGGTATTGGGGGACCTTCGACAGTGTAGCGGGGGCCTGAGCCCGTTTGGGGACTGCGCACTTAGTAAGGCCCCAAACTGCCGCTTTGTGTGGGGGGTATAGCTGTCAATTACAGCAGGAGCTTCCCACAATGCTTTGCATCCACAGAAGCAAGGCATTGTGGGACGTGACTTTGGAAGCTCCCGCAGTGAGTTATCCCCCCCATGCTGCCTGCACACACTGAAGGGCAGTTGGGGGGATTATTAAGCGCGGGTTCCCCCTAGAGCTCAGGACACTATACTGCCTGGGATCGGTCACACACGTCCTGTTAGGAAATAAAATGAATTAACTACGGAAGGTGTTCGGGGGCAAATATTTCCCCGCAGGGGAGCACAGGGGGATGAAGGTTGGGAACCACTGCAGTACACCGACACATTTAAAGTTTCAAAACTCGGACCCCTAAAAGTCACTCCTTTCTGTTACTGGATCTTGTCACACATGAGATACTTTGCACACACGGGGCAGTGTCAGAGCGAGCGCTGTCTTTACCTCGGCACGCTGGCCAGATACGTCACCAGCCGGCGAAGGTCCTCCTGCCGTATCCTGTCGTGATTGCTGCGTGCCGGGAAGGTCAGGATGGGGCCCCCTCTCTTATCCCGCCCCCCTGCAAAGAAAGGAACAGGAGAAATTCAGGCAGGAAGCACGGACCGGATACCGCGACTCACATTGCCAGCGCCGCGACTCACACTGCCAGCGCCGCGACTCACGCTGCCTGCGCCGCGACTCACGCTGCCAGCGCCGCGACTCACGCTGCCCGCGCCGCGACTCACGCTGCCCGCGCCGCGACTCACGCTTCCAGCGCCGCGACTCACGCTGCCAGCGCCGCGACTCACGCTGCCTGCGCCGCGACTCACGCTGCCAGCGCCGCGACTCACGCTGCCAGCGCCGCGACTCACACTGACTGCGCCGCGACTCACACTGCCAGCGCCGCGACTCACACTGCCTGCGCCGCGACTCACACTGCCAGCGCCGCGACTCACACTGCCAGCGCCGCGACTCACACTGCCTGCGCCGCGACTCACACTGCCAGCGCCGCGATTCACGCTGCCTGCGCCGCGACTCACGCTGCCTGCGCCGCGACTTACGCTGCCAGCGCCGCGATTCACGCTGCCTGCGCCGCGACTCACGCTGCCAGCGCCGCGACTCACACTGCCAGCGCCGCGACTCACACTGCCTGCGCCGCGACTCACACTGCCAGCGCCGCGACTCACACTGCCAGCGCCGCGACTCACACTGCCAGCGCCGCGACTCACACTGCCTGCGCCGCGACTCACACTGCCTGCGCCGCGACTCACACTGCCAGCGCCGCGAATCACACTGCCTGCGCCGCGACTCACACTGCCTGCGCCGCGACTCACACTGCCTGCGCCGCGACTCACACTGCCTGCGCCGCGACTCACACTGCCTGCGCCGCGACTCACACTGCCAGCGCCGCGATTCACACTGCCTGCGCCGCGACTCACACTGCCAGCGCCGCGACTCACACTGCCAGCGCCGCGACTCACACTGCCTGCGCCGCGACTCACACTGCCAGCGCCGCGACTCACTCTGCCTGCGCCGCGACTCACACTGCCAGCGCCGCGATTCACACTGCCTGCGCCGCGACTCACACTGCCTGCGCCGCGACTCACACTGCCTGCGCCGCGACTCACACTGCCTGCGCCGCGACTCACACTGCCTGCGCCGCGACTCACACTGCCAGCGCCGCGACTCACACTGCCAGCGCCGCGACTCACACTGCCAGCGCCGCGACTCACACTGCCAGCGCCGCGACTCACACTGCCTGCGCCGCGACTCACACTGCCTGCGCCGCGACTCACACTGCCTGCGCCGCGACTCACACTGCCTGCGCCGCGACTCACACTGCCAGCGCCGCGACTCACACTGCCCGCGCCGCGACTCACACTGCCCGCGCCGCGACTCACACTGCCCGCGCCGCGACTCACACTGCCCGCGCCGCGACTCACACTGCCCGCGCCGCGACTCACACTGCCCGCGCCGCGACTCACACTGCCCGCGCCGCGACTCACACTGCCCGCGCCGCGACTCACACTGCCCGCGCCGCGACTCACACTGCCCGCGCCGCGACTAACACTGCCCGCGCCGCGACTCACACTGCCCGCGCCGCGACTCACACTGCCCGCGCCGCGACTCACACTGCCAGCGCCGCGACTCCCACTGCCTGCGCCGCGACTCCCACTGCCAGCGCCGCGACTCACACTGCCAGCGCCGCGACTCACACTGCCTGCGCCGCGACTCACACTGCCAGCGCTGCACCGCGACTCACACTGCCCGCGCCGCGACTCACACTGCCAGCGCTGCACCGCGACTCACACTGCCCGCGCCGCGACTCACGCTGCCTGCGCCGCGACTCACGCTGCCTGCGCCGCGACTCAAACTGCCTGCGCCGCGACTCACACTGCCAGCGCCGCGACTCACACTGCCTGCGCCGCGACTCACACTGACTGCGCCGCGACTCCCACTGCCTGCGCCGCGACTCACACTGCCAGCGCCGCGACTCACACTGCCAGCGCCGCGACTCACACTGCCTGCGCCGCGACTCACACTGCCAGCGCCGCGATTCACGCTGCCTGCGCCGCGACTCACGCTGCCTGCGCCGCGACTTACGCTGCCAGCGCCGCGATTCACGCTGCCTGCGCCGCGACTCACGCTGCCTGCGCCGCGACTCACACTGCCAGCGCCGCGACTCACACTGCCAGCGCCGCGACTCACACTGCCTGCGCCGCGACTCACACTGCCAGCGCCGCGACTCACACTGCCAGCGCCGCGACTCACACTGCCAGCGCCGCGACTCACACTGCCTGCGCCGCGACTCACACTGCCTGCGCCGCGACTCACACTGCCAGCGCCGCGAATCACACTGCCTGCGCCGCGACTCACACTGCCTGCGCCGCGACTCACACTGCCTGCGCCGCGACTCACACTGCCTGCGCCGCGACTCACACTGCCTGCGCCGCGACTCACACTGCCAGCGCCGCGATTCACACTGCCTGCGCCGCGACTCACACTGCCAGCGCAGCGACTCACACTGCCAGCGCCGCGACTCACACTGCCTGCGCCGCGACTCACACTGCCAGCGCCGCGACTCACTCTGCCTGCGCCGCGACTCACACTGCCAGCGCCGCGATTCACACTGCCTGCGCCGCGACTCACACTGCCTGCGCCGCGACTCACACTGCCTGCGCCGCGACTCACACTGCCTGCGCCGCGACTCACACTGCCTGCGCCGCGACTCACACTGCCTGCGCCGCGACTCACACTGCCAGCGCCGCGACTCACACTGCCAGCGCCGCGACTCACACTGCCAGCGCCGCGACTCACACTGCCTGCGCCGCGACTCACACTGCCTGCGCCGCGACTCACACTGCCTGCGCCGCGACTCACACTGCCAGCGCCGCGACTCACACTGCCCGCGCCGCGACTCACACTGCCCGCGCCGCGACTCACACTGCCCGCGCCGCGACTCACACTACCCGCGCCGCGACTCACACTGCCCGCGCCGCGACTCACACTGCCCGCGGCGCGACTCACACTGCCCGCGCCGCGACTCACACTGCCCGCGCCGCGACTCACACTGCCCGCGCCGCGACTAACACTGCCCGCGCCGCGACTCACACTGCCCGCGCCGCGACTCACACTGCCCGCGCCGCGACTCACACTGCCAGCGCCGCGACTCCCACTGCCTGCGCCGCGACTCCCACTGCCAGCGCCGCGACTCACACTGCCAGCGCCGCGACTCACACTGCCTGCGCCGCGACTCACACTGCCAGCGCTGCACCGCGACTCACACTGCCCGCGCCGCGACTCACACTGCCAGCGCTGCACCGCGACTCACACTGCCCGCGCCGCGACTCACGCTGCCTGCGCCGCGACTCACGCTGCCTGCGCCGCGACTCAAACTGCCTGCGCCGCGACTCACACTGCCAGCGCCGCGACTCACACTGCCAGCGCCGCGACTCACACTGCCTGCGCCGCGACTCACACTGACTGCGCCGCGACTCCCACTGCCTGCGCCGCGACTCACACTGCCAGCGCCGCGACTCCCACTGCCTGCGCCGCGATTCCCACTGCCTGCGCCGTGACTCCCACTGCCCGCGCCGCGACTCACACTGCCCGCGCCGCGACTCACACTGCCCGCGCCGCGACTCACGCTGCCCGCGCCGCGACTCACGCTGCCAGCGCCGCGACTCACGCTGCCTGCGCCGCGACTCACGCTGCCCGCGCCGCGACTCACGCTGCCCGCGCCGCGACTCACGCTGCCCGCGCCGCGACTCACGCTGCCCGCGCCGCGACTCACGCTGCCCGCGCCGCGACTCACGCTGCCCGCGCCGCGACTCACGCTGCCCGCGCCGCGACTCACGCTGCCCGCGCCGCGACTCACGCTGCCCGCGCCGCGACTCACGCTGCCCGCGCCGCGACTCACGCTGCCCGCGCCGCGACTCACGCTGCCCGCGCCGCGACTCACGCTGCCCGCGCCGCGACTCACGCTGCCCGCGCCGCGACTCACGCTGCCCGCGCCGCGACTCACGCTGCCCGCGCCGCGACTCACGCTGCCCGCGCCGCGACTCACACTGCCCGCGCCGCGACTCACACTGCCCGCGCCGCGACTCCCACTGACTGCTAGGTACAAGTTCTGCGCATGCGTGCAGAATTAATTCCGTGCATCTGAGAGACGAATCAGAGATCTATCCGGTGCCACCTCTGCCACATGCCACATGTCAGTTCTGGGGATAGCTCTATAGCTTCCTATAAAACCCCCAATTTATTAGCATACAAATGCCCAAGTGGCTGAGCAGGAATAATATTCCCCGCGTCACTGCGCGTTAGTGCGTCGCTGGCAGCACGTGTGGGAATAATTCAGCACTCACTAAAATATCTGTCATTCCTAACCCTCAGTCGGACCCTGTAACTGATAAGTAACATAATGGTATAAATATTAAAGCCCCCATGATCTGTCCGAGAATCAGGTCCAGATACCGGTGAGACACGTGTTCTGCACAGCGTATCGGGTCCAGATACCGGTGAGACACGTGTTCTGCACAGCGTATCGGGTCCAGATACTAGTGGGACACGGGTTCTGCACAGCGTATCGGGTCCAGATACCGGTGGGACACGGGTTCTGCACAGCGTATCGGGTCCAGATACTGGTGGGACACGTGTTCTGCACAGCGTATCGGGTCCAGATACCGGTGGGACACGGGTTCTGCACAGCGTATCGGGTCCAGATACTGGTGGGACACGTGTTCTGCACAGAGTATCGGGTCCAGATACCGGTGGGACACGGGTTCTGCACAGCGTATCGGGTCCAGATACTGGTGGGACACGGGTTCTGCACAGCGTACCAGCACAGACCTATTTACTAACACGTATTGCAGCCACAATCACAAAAATGCCTCTCTATAGTATGTAATATCTGTTTCCTAATGTGAAATATTGTATTGTATTGTATGTCTTTATTTATATAGCGCCATTAATGTACATAGCGCTTCACAGTAGTAATACATGGGGTAATCAAATAAATAACAGATAATATAAATAACAGATCATGGGAATAAGTGCTTTAGACATAAAAGTAACATTAAGGAAGAGGAGTCCCTGCCCCGAGGAGCTTACAGTCTAATTGGTAGGTAGGGAGAACATACAGAGACAGTAGGAGGGAGTTCTGGTAAGTGCGTCTGCAGGGGGCCAAGCTTATGTATCATGTGTTCAGAATATCCACAGTGCTATTCATATGCTTCTTTAAGCAAGTGTGTCTTAAGGTGGGTCTTAAAGGTCGATAGAGAGGGTGCTAGTCGGGTACTGAGGGGAAGGGCATTCCAGAGGTGTGGGGCAGTCAGTGAGACAGGTTTAAGGCGGGAGAGGGCTTTAGATACAAAGAGGGTAGAAAGAAGACATCCTTGAGAAGAACGCTGGAGTCTGGATGGTGCATAACGAGAAATTAGGGATGAGATGTAAGGAGGGGCAGAAGAATGTAAAGCTTTAAAAGTGAGGAGAAGAATGGAGTGTGAGATGCGGGATTTGATCGGAAGCCAGGAGAGGGATTTCAGGAGGGGAGATGCTGAGACAGATCTAGGAAAGAGCAGAGTGATTCTGGCAGCAGCGTTTAGGATAGATTGTAGGGGAGACAGGTGAGAGGCAGGAAAGCCGGACAGCTGGAGGTTACAGTAATCAAGACGGGAGAGAATGAGGGCCTGAGTCAGAGTTTTAGCAGTCGAGCAACAGAGGAAAGGGCGTATCTTAGTTATATTGCGGAGGAAAAAGCAACAGGTTTTAGAAATGTTTTGAATGTGAGGGGCGAATGTGAGAGAGGAGTCGAGTGTGACCCCTAGGCAGCGTGCTTGGGCTACTGGGTGAATGATTGTAGTTCCAACAGTAATGTGGAAGGAGGTAGTAGGGCCAGGTTTTGGAGGAAGTATGAGGAGCTCTGTTTTAGCCATGTTGAGTTTAAGGTGGCGAGGGCCATCCAGGATGATATAGCAGAGAGACATTCAGAAACTTTGGTTTGTACAGCAGGTGTAAGGTCGGGTGTTGAAAAGTATATTTGTGTGTCGTCGGCATAGAGGTGATAATTAAACCCAAAAGATGTTATTAGGTCACCTAGAGAGAGTGTGTACAGAGAAAAGAGAAGAGGTCCCAGGACAGAGCCCTGGGGTACCCCCACAGAGAGATCAAAGAGGAGGAGGAGGTGTTAGCAGAAGAGACACTGAAAGTACAATGGGAGAGGTAGGATGAGATCCAGGATAGAGCTTTGTTCCGAATACCAAGAGTATGGAGAATGTGGAGGAGAAGAGGGTGGTCCACGGTGTCAAATGCTGCAGACAGGTCGAGTAATATGAGCAGAGTGTAATGACCTCTGTCTTTGGCAGCAATGAGGTCGTCAGTTATTTTAGTGAGGGCTGTTTCCATGGAGTGAGCAGTGCGGAAGCCAGATTGTAGAGGGTCTAGAAGAGAATAGGTGTTGAGAAAATGGAGCAAGTGAGAGAATACAAGATGTTCAAGGAGTTTTGAGGCAAAAGGCAGGAGGGAGACAGGTCGATAGTTAGAAAGACATGTAGGGTCAAGCTTGCTGTTTTTGAGTAATGGTATGACTGTTGCATGTTTGAAGGAGGATGGAAAGGTTCCAGAGCAGAGGGAGGAGTTAAAAATGTGTGTGAGCGTAAAGATTATAGTAGGAGCAAGCGGTTTTAGGAGATGGGAGGGAATGGGGTCAAGAGGGCAAGTGGTAGAGGGAGAAGAGGCGATCAACAGCGACACATCCTCCTCTGAGACAGTGGAAAAAGAGTCAAGGAAGGCAGGAGGAGAGTTAGGAAGAGGTGTAGGATGGGAGGAAGAAACAGAGGGGATGTTCTGCCGTATGGATTCCACCTTTTCCTTAAAATAGTCAGCAAAGTCCTGAGCGGAGATGGAGGAAGGAGAGGCAGCTGAGGGTGGTTTGAGTAGAGTATCAAAGGCAGAGAACAGTTGGCGTGGGATAGACTTGTGCATGTTGATTAGTCAAGAAAAGTAGGCTTGTTTAGCTTGCGAGAGGGCAGAGTTGAAACAGGATAGCATAAATTTGCAGTGAAGGAAGTCTGCGAGAGTGTGAGATTTCCTCCAGAGACGTTCAGAGGAACGAGTGGAGGAATGCAGCATGCGCGTGTGGGAATTTAGCCAGGGTCTAGGGTTAGAAGGGCGAGTGTGGCAGAGAAAGTGGGGCATGTAGATCAAGAGAGGAGGACAAGACAGAGTTGTAGTTCCTGACCAGGTTGTCGGGGTCTGTAGCAGAGCTGAGAGAGGAGAGTGAGGAGTGTAAAGTGGACTCAAAGTCAGGTAAGTGAATAGAGCGCAGGTTTCTGCAGAACCGGGGGGTAGATGGAGGTGGAGAAGGGGAGAAGCGAGATAGAGATAATGAGATGAGGTGATGGTCAGAGAGAGGAAAAGGGGAAATGGAGAAATTGGAGAGAGAGAAGTTTTTAGTGAAAACCAGGTCTAAGTAGTGGCCATCCTTGTGGGTGCTGGCTGCAGTGCACTGTTGAAGGCCAAAAGAAGAGGTTAGAGAAAGAAAGCGGGAAGCCCAAGGGAGAGAGGGGTCATCAATGTGGCAATTGAAGTCCCCAAGGAGAAGAACAGGGGAGTCTGAGGAGAGAAAGAAAGAGAGCCAGGATTCAAAGTGAGAGAGAAAGGCAGAGGGGGGATGAGTAGAGGTAGATGGGCGATAGATGACCGCCACATGGACAGGGAGAGGAGAGAAGATCTGGACAGTGTGAGCCTCAAAGGAGGGAAAAGCAAGAGATGGAGGAATAGGAACGGTTCGGTAACAGCAGAGAGAGGAGAGCAGGAGCCCCACGCCTCCGCCCCTGCCATCAGGGCGCATAGTGTGGGAGAAGGAAAGGCCACCATAGGAGAGGGCAGCTTCCAGAGCAGAGTCAGACTGAGTGAGCCAGGTCTTAGTTATGGCAAATAGGAGCAGAGAGTGAGAGAGAAAGAAATCATGCAGAGAGGAACTTGTTAGAAAGGGAGTGAGCATTCCAAAGAGCACAGGAGAACTGGAGAGAGGGAGAGAGGAGGGAGGGTGGCAGGGGCTGGGTATGAGGTTGGAGGGGTTGACACCAGAGGGAGTAGAGTTTGCATTTGGCAGGCGAGGACGAGCGCATGTATGAATAAGGCAGGGACTAGGATTGGGAGAGATATCCCCAGAAGCAAGGAGGAGAAGCATGGATAGAAAGAGGATGTGTGAGGATGATTTGTAGGGGTGTGTTTTAGTGCAGGGGATATAGCTGTGTGGTGTGAGAGGACGCAGGTAAGAAAGGAGTTCATGTGAACAGAGAAGTGGTGAAGGAAGGAGAGATGGAGATATATGAATAGAGTTTGAGACACTGAGGCTGGTAAAAAGAAGTGCATCATTTGAGAAGAAGTGAAGTCACAGCAAATATAAATGGTAAAGGCGGCATCACAGCAGTAATGATGCAGTCTGGTATCGATGATATCCTCCTTTCCAGCGTAGTTCAAATGCAGGAATCAGGGCCAGATGGGGTGTTCACTTCTTCACTTCTTTTGAACTTCCTTTTAAACTTCAGTTGTTCAGTAGAGTTGTTCAGTAGTCCTTCCACTTATAATGGGCCACTTGGATATGGGCTGCAGGCAGACTAGCTGTTCTGACTTGGTTTATATGGGCCTAAAAAGTCACCTGACAGTGTGGTTCTGTCTGCTTAATTAGCACATCTGAGGCACATTCAAACAGATGGTTTTCTACACAGTGTGTTCCCTGCCTAGGTGTCAAATCTTAATTCAATTAACAGTTGAAGCAGACAGGATTCAGATATGGAATATTACCTTTACAACGTAATGTTGTAAAGGTGCTACTAATGTGGGACCCAGCAAGTGTACAGTACCGCCAAACCCAACACGTGTACAGTACCGCCAAACCCAACAAGTGTACAGTACCTGAATAGGGGTTTGAAATGGGTTAGACACAATGGGGAACTAGATGGGAAAAACCCCACTGTCCCTGAGAGTATCCACCAGCGCTCTAAATTAATACAATTGGTAAAGTCCATCAGACTATCTATGTGCCTCTGTTCCTGCGGTCTATCACAGTACCGAAGTGCCTTAAAACAACTGTATTGTTGTAAGTGTTTTTAACCGTTTTTTCTTGTGGATAAATTAGACTATACTACTCTATGGGCCTTGCGCTTTTTTTCTTTTTAAGTGTACAGTACCGCCAAAGCCAACAAGTGTACAGTACCTCCAAACCCAACAAGTGTACAGTACCGCCAAACCCAACAAGTGTACAGTACCGCCAAACCCAACAAGTGTACAGTACCTCCAAACCCAGCAAGTGTACAGTACCTCCAAACCCAGCAAGTGTACAGTACCTCCAAACCCAACAAGTGTACAGTACCTCCAAACCCAGCAAGTGTACAGTACCTCCAAACCCAACAAGTGTACAGTACCTCCAAACCCAACAAGTGTACAGTACCTCCAAACCCAACAAGTGTACAGTACCTCCAAACCCAACAAGTGTACAGTACCGCCAAACCCAACAAGTGTACAGTACCTCCAAACCCAACAAGTGTACAGTACCGCCAAACGCAACAAGTGTACAGTACCTCCAAACCCAGCAAGTGTACAGTACCTCCAAACCCAACAAGTGTACAGTACCTCCAAACCCAACAAGTGTACAGTACCTCCAAACCCAACAAGTGTACAGTACCTCCAAACCCAACAAGTGTACAGTACCGCCAAACCCAACAAGTGTACAGTACCTCCAAACCCAACAAGTGTACAGTACCGCCAAACCCAACAAGTGTACAGTACAGCCAAACCCAACAAGTGTACAGTACCTCCAAACCCAACAAGTGTACAGTACCTCCAAACCCAGCAAGTGTACAGTACCTCCAAACCCAAGTGTACAGTACCGCCAAACCCAACAAGTGTACAGTACCGCCAAACCCAACAAGTGTACAGTACCTCCAAACCCAACAAGTGTACAGTACCTCCAAACCCAACAAGTGTACAGTACCGCCAAACCCAACAAGTGTACAGTACCGCCAAACCCAACAAGTGTACAGTACCGCCAAACCCAACAAGTGTACAGTACCGCCAAACCCAACAAGTGTACAGTACCGCCAAACCCAACAAGTGTACAGTACCTCCAAACCCAACAAGTGTACAGTACCTCCAAAACCAGCAAGTGTACAGTACCTCCAAACCCAACAAGTGTACAGTACCTCCAAACCCAACAAGTGTACAGTACCGCCAAACCCAACAAGTGTACAGTACCGCCAAACCCAACAAGTGTACAGTACCGCCAAACCCAACAAGTGTACAGTACCTCCAAACCCAACAAGTGTACAGTACCGCCAAACCCAACAAGTGTACAGTACCTCCAAACCCAACAAGTGTACAGTACCTCCAAACCCAGCAAGTGTACAGTACCTCCAAACCCAACACGTGTACAGTACCTCCAAACCCAACAAGTGTACAGTACCTCCAAACCCAACACGTATACAGTACCTCCAAACCCAACAAGTGTACAGTACCGCCAAACCCAACAAGTGTACAGTACCTCCAAACCCAACAAGTGTACAGTACCTCCAAACCCAGCAAGTGTACAGTACCTCCAAACCCAACAAGTGTACAGTACCTCCAAACCCAACAAGTGTACAGTACCTCCAAACCCAACAAGTGTACAGTACCTCCAAACCCAACAAGTGTACAGTACCTCCAAACCCAACACGTGTACAGTACCTCCAAACCCAGCAAGTGTACAGTACCTCCAAAGCCAACAAGTGTACAGTACCGCCAAACCCAACAAGTGTACAGTACCTCCAAACCCAACAAGTGTACAGTACCTCCAAACCCAACACGTGTACAGTACCTCCAAACCCAGCAAGTGTACAGTACCTCCAAACCCAGCAAGTGTACAGTACCTCCAAACCCAACAAGTGTACAGTACCTCCAAACCCAACAAGTGTACAGTACCTCCAAACCCAACACGTGTACAGTACCTCCAAACACAAGTGATACGGTTACACTGCACATGTGATACGGTTACACTGCACATGTGATACGGTTACACTGCACATGTGATACGGTTACATTGTACATGTGATACGGTTACACTGTACAGGTGATACGGTTACACTACATGTGATACGGTAACACTGTACATACGATACGGTTACATTGTACATACGACACGATTACACTGTACATATGATACGGTTACACTGTACATGTGATACGGTTACACGTACATGTGATACGGTTACATTGTACATGTGATACGGTTACACTGTACATGTGATACGGTTACACTGCATATACGATGCGGTTACACGTACATACGATGCGGTTACACGTACATACGATGTGGTTACATGGTACATGTGATACGGTTACACTGTACATGTGATATGGTTACACTGTACATGTGATACGATTACACTGTACATGTGATATGGTTACACATACATACGATGCGGTTACACGCACATACGATGCGGTTACACGCACATATGATGTGGTTACATTGTACATGTGATACGGTTACACTGTACATGTGATACAGTTAGACTGCACATGCGATACAGTTACACGTACATACGATGCGGTTACACGTACATACGATGTGGTTACATTGATACGGTTACACTGCACATGTGATACGTTTACATTGTACATGTGATATGTTACACTGTACATGTGATACGGTTACACGGTGCATGTTTTACGGTTACACTGTACATGTGATACGGTTACACTGTACATGTGATACGGTTACACTGTACATGTGATATGGTTACACTGCACATGTGATATGGTTACACTGCACGTGATACGATTACACTGTACATGTGATACGGTTACACGTACATACGATACGGTTACACTGTACATGTGATACGGTTACACTGTACATGTGATACGGTTACACTGTACATGTGATACGATTACACTGTACATGTGATACGGTTACACTGTACATGTGATACGGTTACACTGTACATGTGATACGGTTACACTGCACATGTGATACGGTTACACTGTACATGTGATACGGTTACACTGCACATGTGATACGGTTACACTGTACATGTGATACGGTTACACGTACATACGATGCGGTTACATTGTTTTGAACACATAATAGTGGGCAGGAGACGTTGGGTAACAATGGGATTTAGGGCTGCACAGATATACCTCCAAAAACCCAAATCAGTAGGATTTGCGGGTTTTTTTTGGGAATAAAAATAGCATTTGAAAGGGAAAGTTCTGACTTATCCACTAAGGCCCACGGGATGCTGATACTTGTGAGATGCCCGGACAATCAGTGACAGTATGTCTGGGAGTGAGGGACATCAATGTATCAATTTGTACATCGTTACCATTATATTTCCCCTTTAATTGCATGAAAAATCTATAAACTATAAATCAAAGGAAACAAATATTTAGTTATTGTATCTCCAGGCTGACCTTTCGGTGGCACTTAGTACAATGAGAAAACTCACCGCGTGGAGATAATTACATATTTATTTCTGGTGATTTATAGTTTGTCCAAATCCTCATGGTTGCTGTACTATTTTCCCTTTTACGGGGCAGGGCGAGGCTGGGGGTACCCACAATATACCAAGGTTTCCTGCATGGCCAAGCTGTGCCTCATTGTAATCTACAACCAACAATTTAAGGATGTCAGGACTGTAAGCTCGTTGGGGCAGGGACTCCTTTCCCTAATGTTACTTTTATGCCTGAAGCGCTTATTCCCATTACGTGTTATATTATTATGCCCCGTGTATTACTGCTGTGACACGCTATATGGATGTGGACGGCACAATATAAAGATATACATACATAATATATATATATATATATATATATATGTTTTAATGTGTGGGTGCTGCCGTCCCCAGCACGACTCCAGGTTGTCTGGAGGGTCTGTGTCTCTTCACACATTCCTGATTCCTGCCTCCTCCCGACTCTGTAGTTATATCTTACTATATATTTCTGAAAGCATTGTATGTATGTATGTTTCCCTGGTGTGTTCCCTGTCCCTAGCGGCAATCTCATTGGTCCCTTGGCCCGCCCGCCCGCCCCCGCACACCTCTCATTGGCCTCACACACTCACACCACTGCTTCAGGCCCCCTTGGCCCGCCCCCGCACATCTCTCATTGGCCTCACACACTCACACCACTGCTTCAGGCCCCCTTGCAGCTCACCTTCCCCCCTCCCGGTGGCCGTCACTCTCCCCCATCACCCGGACCGCAGCTCACCTTCCCCCCCCGGACAGGCCCCTCACCTTCCCCCCTCCCGGTGGCCGTCACTCCCTGCCCCTTCCCTGCTGCACGTTTCCCGGTGGCTTCCGCTCACAGGTGCAGAGAGGGGGCGCGTGCGCAGCACTCCCCGGACGGGAGGAGGGAGAGCAGAGAAGGGCCAGGCGCGCGACAATCGGAGGAGCGCGGGAGAGAGGAGCGGTGCTGTGAGTCCTGGCAGAGGTGAGGGGGCTTTGTGTGTGCGTGGGGAGAGGGGGGGGACAGTGTGTGTGGGACACCGTGTGTGTGTGGGGGAGGGGGGGGACAGTGTGTGTGTGTGTGTGTGGGGGAGGGGGGGACAGTGTGTGTGTGGGGGAGGGGGGACAGTGTGTGTGTGAGGGGGGGACAGTGTGTGGGGGGGGACAGTGTGTGGGGGAGGGGGGACAGTGTGTGTGTGTGTGTGTGTGTGTGTGTGTGTGTGAGGGGGGGAACAGTGTGTATGTGTGGGGGGGGCAGTGTGTGTGGTGGAGGGGGGGGGGGCAGTGTGTGTGTGTGTGTGTGAGGGGGGGACAGTGTGTGGGGGAGGGGGGACAGTGTGTGTGTGAGGGGGGGACAGTGTGTGTCTGGGGGGGGACAGTGTGACTCCCGGGCAACGTCGGGTCTCTCAGCTAGTATATTATAAGAACAGTTGCCACTTATCCTTCCTTTGGCAATCTCCACACATAACTAGAAACAACATATGTTTAAGGTGGGAAGGGGCTTTAGATACAAAAGGGGGTAGAGAGAAGACATCCTTGAGCAGAACGCAAGAGTCGGGCAGGTGCATAGCGAGAAATTAGGGCTGAGATGTAAGGAGGGGCAGAGGAGGGTATAGCGAGAAATTAGGGCTGAGATGTAAGGAGGGGCAGAGGAGTGTACAGTGAGATATTAAGGTGAGATGTAAGGAGGAGCAGAGGAGGGTATAGTGAGATATTAGGGCTGAGATGTAAGGAGGAGCAGAGGAGGGTACAGTGAGATATTAGGGCTGAGATGTAAGGAGGAGCAGAGGAGGGTATAGTGAGATATTAGGGTGAGATGTAAGGAGGGGCAGAGGAGGGTATAGTGAGATATTAGGGCTGAGATGTAAGGAGGAGCAGAGGAGGGTACAGTGAGATATTAGGGCTGAGATGTAAGGAGGAGCAGAGGAGGGTATAGCGAGATATTAGGGTGAGATGTAAGGAGGGGCAGAGGAGGGTATAGTGAGATATTAGGGCTGAGATGTAAGGAGGAGCAGAGGAGGGTACAGTGAGATATTAGGGCTGAGATGTAAGGAGGAGCAGAGGAGGGTATAGTGAGATATTAGGGTGAGATGTAAGGAGGGGCAGAGGAGGGTATAATGAGATATTAGGGTGAGAGGTATGGAGGGGCAGAGGAGGGTATAGTGAGATATTAGGGTGAGATGTAAGGAGGGGCAGAGGAGGGTATAGTGATATATTAGGGCTGAGATGTAAGGAGGAGCAGAGGAGGGTATAGTGAGATATTAGGGTGAGATGTAAGGAGGGGCAGAGGAGGGTATAGTGAGATATTAGGGCTGAGATGTAAGGAGGAGCAGAGGAGGGTACAGTGAGATATTAGGGCTGAGATGTAAGGAGGAGCAGAGGAGGGTATAGCGAGATATTAGGGTGAGATGTAAGGAGGGGCAGAGGAGGGTATAGTGAGATATTAGGGCTGAGATGTAAGGAGGAGCAGAGGAGGGTACAGTGAGATATTAGGGCTGAGATGTAAGGAGGAGCAGAGGAGGGTATAGTGAGATATTAGGGTGAGATGTAAGGAGGGGCAGAGGAGGGTATAATGAGATATTAGGGTGAGAGGTATGGAGGGGCAGAGGAGGGTATAGTGAGATATTAGGGTGAGATGTAAGGAGGGGCAGAGGAGGGTATAGTGATATATTAGGGCTGAGATGTAAGGAGGAGCAGAGGAGGGTATAGTGAGATATTAGGGTGAGATGTAAGGAGGGGCAGAGGAGGGTATAGTGAGATATTAGGGCTGAGATGTAAGGAGGAGCAGAGGAGGGTATAGTGAGATATTAGGGCTGAGATGTAAGGAGGGGCAGAGGAGGGAACAGTGAGATATTAGGGCTGAGATGTAAGGAGGAGCAGAGGAGGGTATAGTGAGATATTAGGGCTGAGATGTAAGGAGGGGCAGAGGAGGGTATAGTGAGATATTAGGGTGAGATGTAAGGAGGGGCAGAGGGGGGTATAGAGAGATATTAGGGTGAGATGTAAGGAGGGGCAAAGGAGGGTATAGCGAGAAATTAGGGCTGAGATGTAAGGAGGGGCAGAGGAGGGTATAGCGAGAAATTAGGGCTGAGATGTAAGGAGGGGCAGAGGAGGGTATAGTGAGATATTAGGGCTGAGATGTAAGGAGGAGCAGAGGAGGGTATAGTGATATATTAGGGCTGAGATGTAAGGAGGAGCAGAGGAGGGTATAGTGAGATATTAGGGCTGAGATGTAAGGAGGAGCAGAGGAGGGTATAGTGAGATATTAGGGCTGAGATGTAAGGAGGGGCAGAGGAGGGAACAGTGAGATATTAGGGCTGAGATGTAAGGAGGGGCAGAGGAAGGTACAGCCGTAAAAGAGAAGAGCATTTTGTAAGTAATATGGGATTGGGTGCAGGAAAAGGGAATGTCGTGTTATCAGTTATCAATAATAATAATATTAACAACAGTGCTTAGTATTAAGGACACGTTGCTGAATCACCCACATCGGGATATTTACAGTAGATGCAGAGCAACAAGCAAGAGTTTTTTTTTCTTGCATCCACAACAATGAAAATAAAAAAAGTTATTTAACTAACCGCGCTTCACTTCTGCGCACACACAATCCCTTTTCTATTTTTAGAACCTTTCTTGGTTTGCTATTTTTAGCATCTTTTGGCCGTGTGCCAGTTCTCAAAACATTTAAATGCCCCAGGAAAGCAGCTTTCTTCCTCTCTTACAGAGTGGTTTTTACGGTTGTTAGTTCCACGCGTAGTCAGCCAAAAACATTTTTTTATACCTCTTCTTACCCACCATGCTATCCTTTTCCCTGCAGTCAGTAAAAGACAATGAAGTCTGACTAGGGAAGTGGGGACTTTTTATCAATGTCTCCTGGTTACAAAATACAAAACAAGTGGAGTACCTCAGGGATCGGTGCTGGGACCCCTGCTTTGTAACCTGTTTATTAATGACCTTGAGTTTGGCATCGAGAGCAAAGTCTCCATCTTTGCTGATGATACTAAATTGTGTAAGGTAATAGAATCAGAGCAGGATGTCATTTCTCTTCAGAAGGACTTGGATGAGGTTTAATACAGATAAATGTAAGGTTATGCATTTGGGAAACAAGAATAAAAACAGACGATTTACAAATGAAATGGGGATATATTGGGGGAATCCTTGATGGAGAAGGATTTAGGAGTGCTGGTAGACAGCAGGCTTAGCAATAGTGCCCAAAGTCATGCAGTAGCTGCAAAGGCAAACAAGATCTTATCTTGCATTAAATTAAATGGGGAATGGATGGAAGGGGAGAAAGCATAACTATGCCTCTCTATAAATCATTAGTAAGACCTCACCTTGAATTTGGAGTAAAGTTTTGGGCACCAATCCATAAAAAATAAATTATGGAACTAGGAAAAGTACTGAAAATAGCCATCAAATTAATGAAGGGGATGGAAAATCTGACTTATGAGGAGAGGCTAGCTAAATTAGATTTGTTTACATTAGAAAAGAGGCGTCTGAGAGGGAGTATGATAACTATAGTATATACAAATATATTCACGGTCAATACAAAGAGCTGTCAAATGAACTGTTCATCCCACGGGCAGTACAAAGGACTCGGGCCATCCCTTAAGGCTGGAGGAAAGGAGATTTCACCAGAAACAAAGGAAAGGGATCTTTTCAGTGAGGGCAGTTACAGTGCGGGATTCATTACCCATGGAGACTGAGAGGGCAGATACTGTACAATAGATTTCTTCAAAAATGGTTGCGCATCTTTTAGAAAGGAAAGGTATTTATTTATTTATCAAATGTTTTACCAGGAAGTAATACAGTGAGAGTTACCTCTGGTTTTCAAGTATGTCCTAAACATAGAGTTATGATGACAAATAATCCATGGTTACAAATACAGTTACATAAGGGAACAGGGTATACATTATATACAATACATTGCATGCACAGTTAGAGATAATATATATTATGGGCGTATGTAACAGTTACAGACCAGATTAAAATGTGAGACAGCCTTAGTTATGAAAGAACTTAGACTGGTGGCGGCTGTGAGAGTCTCCGGTAGGTTGTTCCAGTTTTGGGGGGCACGGTAAGAGGAGGAGCGGCCAGGATACTTTGCTGAACAAAACTGCATTTTGAATTGTAGAGGGTATCAAGTTTGCTAAGGTGGGTTTGAGGAGCCGAGCCGTACACTATGTCCCCATAGTCGATAATTGGCATTAGCATCTGCTGTGCGATACGCTTTCAGACCAGCAGACTCAGGGAGGATTTGTTCCTGTAAAGTACCCCTAGTTTGGCATAGGTTTTGGTTGTCAGGGTATCAATGTGCACCCCGAATGTTAAGTGGGAGTCAAACCATATGCCCAAGTATTTAAAACTAGTAACAGGAGTTAGGGTGGTGTTAGCTTTGGTTCTGATCTGGAGCTCAGTCGCTGGAAGACTTGAGTGTTTAAAAACAGTTTGTTTTGGGAAATCCAATTTTCAAGTCTCAAAAAGTCAGACTGAAGTATGTGTTGAAGGTCGGAGAGGCTATGGCTGTGTGCATACAGGATTGTGTCATCTGCATACATGTGTATTGAGGCTTCCTGACAAGCTGTGGGAAGATCATTGATGAACGCTGAGAAGAGTAGGGGCCCCAGAACAGAGCCTTGCGGGACACCACAGGTGAGGGAGAAGGAGTGGCCCAGTGAGTAAAGACACTGACTGGCACTAAGAATTTGAACTGAAGGGAGCCTAGTTCAATTCCCGGTGTCAGCTTCAAGTCACTATCTCCCTGTGCCTCACGGGGCAGGGACCTGTGCCTGCAAAATGTCTCTGTAAAGCGCTACGTAAAACTAGCAGCACTATACACGAACATGCTATTATTATTATTATTGTTATTTTATCCAAGGGGTTGGAGTTAGAGCCGGAGATGGACACATGTTGGGATCTACCTGATAGGTAGGACTGAAACCAGTTTAAAGCATGTTTCCCTATTCCAGAGCTCTGGAGTTTGTTAAGCAGGATAGCATGATCAACAGTATCAAAAGCCTTTGCAAAATCTAGGAATACTGCACCAGTGAGTTGTCCCCGTTCCTTTCCACACTGGATTTCATTGCAAACTTTTAGGAGAGTAGTTACCGTGGAGTGTTTGGGCCGAAAGCCAGATTGGAATTGGCTAGGGAAATTTGTCTTGGTATAGTAATCGCTTAATTGGGAATGGACACATTTTTCCATGACTTTGGATAGAATTGGGAGAAGTGAGATTGGTCTGTAGTTTGAGACAGTGTTTTTGTCCCCACTTTTGAAGATTGGGATAACTCTGGCAGTTTTCCAGGTCTTAGGGATATGGCCTGCAGACAGGATAGAGTTGATTAGGGAAGCAAGCGTTTTGGCAATGGCTGGGGCACCGGGTCTTAGGGCACTTAGGTCTTAGGAACTTAGATTGCAGTAAGTCAGGTCCACATTAGCTGCTTAGTTTTAATTTGAGGAGCACTTGTGTAATATACAGCGATATACCAAATAAGTAAACATGGGAAGGATGTTGATCCAGGGAGTAATCGGATTGCCATTATTGGAGTCAGGGAGGAATTTATTTTCCCCTTTATGAGATATCATTGGACAATGTGTCACTGGAGTTTTTGTTTGCCTTCCTCTGGATCAATATACTGTAAATACAAATATAAGATAAGTACAATATCTGTTGTCTAAATTTGACATAGGTTGAACTCGATGGACATGTGTAACCCTGTTCAATTAATCCGGCGCCTAAAAAAATGTCCAAATATGAAATGATGGAATGTGACCATACATTATTGTCCAGTCTGGATGATCCGGGAACCTTCAGATGTATCCCTGGGACGGTCTCAAAAGCAGAGCTGAGAGTTCAATCACTTCCGCATTGCGCACGCAGCCGAATCTAACCGCGAGGAGAACGCAGGAGGCAGCAGAACGTCTACACGTACGGCGTCTGTGTGAGTGCCATGTAGGGACATCACTGAAAGCCGACTGAAGCCAGCTTCATTGGATAGAGACAATCCTGAATGCTTTTTGGAGTCCGGCTTGTCGTAGGTAGGATTCTTTTCTCATTGGATGAGCAATAACAGTGTCATCACCTCCCTGTGATCTAGTCATATGTTCTTTTAAATTATTTTATTAAATTAGTTTTCTATCTTATCATTAGGTGTTGTCTAGTTCAGGGGTGCTCAAAATTCTTGAGCTGCGCCCCCTTGCCCGGCAGCCGCAGCGTTCGCGCCCCCCTGTCCAAGAACTCGGCATCAAATGACGTCGCGGGTCATGTGACGTCACGTTACCCCACCGTGTCATTTGACGCCGCGTTGCCATGGCGACGCATCATCGAAGACCCGGCAGAGAGCAGGTGAGTTGCAGAGGCCTCACGCCACCCCCGGCATTTAATTTAATTGCCGTGGGGAAGAGCGCAGGGCCCATGTAACCGCCGCGCCCCCCCTAGAAATTCCCTGGTCTATTTGATTTGTAAGTTTGTTAATTTGGTGTAGTTAGTGTGTCAGTGTTAGTGTGTCAGTGTGTCAGTGTGTCAGTGTGTCAGTGTGTCAGTGTGTCAGTGTTAGTGTGTCAGTGTTAGTGTGTCAGTGTTAGTGTGTCAGTGTGTCAGTGTCAGTGTGTCAGTGTCAGTGTGTCAGTGTGTCAGTGTGTCAGTGTGTCAGTGTGTCAGTCTGTCAGTATTGTTTTGCCATCAGTCTTTAACAGTTATACACTATGATTTTCTCGTGTGCTTATTTTCACATATTATGTGGCAGTCCCCGGGATACATCTGGAGGTTCCCAGATCATCCAGACTGGACACTAATGTTTGGTCACTGTAGGTGGATGCTCACAGAGGTATGCAAGGAAGACTGGTTATGGTGAAATTAAATAAGGCTTTTATTGCGCCTGTTTCCTTAACATCAGGAAACCATCCAAACAAGGGGTAAACAAAGCTTCAATTCACTTGGGAGTATTTCTAGTGAAATCCTATGGAGTCCACAACTCCCTTAGATAAGCATGTCTCCCAGCCCCCAGACATATATCATGAAATGAACAGATATAAAAAAAAGTCTTATAAATGAAAGTCTTATCTGTTCCTTGTGGTTTGGAGGGAACATCTTCTCTGTTCCTGGTTGCTACCTTTTCCTCAGGGTTTGTCAGCATTCAGGTTTAGAAGTTTCCCCTGTGTCTTGCAAGTAGCCTCTTCTGGTAGACTCAAGAATTCTGTCCCCATGTCAGTCTCAAAGGGCAGGCTTTTCTAAGCAACCTAATCAGGCAGGTGGTGTTTGTTAATTGACTACCAGCAGTTAACCACCACACTGCTGGATTAGAGGCATATATCCTGAATAGGGATAACTCCCCTGTTACATACCTCCCCTGTTTGTGGGAAGCTCGGGCTTGCCACGGCCAAAGCCCATCCTTCCACTCTCATTCTAGATATCTCTGTGACTTGAATGAGAGTGGATGGAGGAAGAGAACCCTCAGTCCCGCTGGAATTGGAGCTCTTTCTTCAGTTTATTTGTGTCTCCTCCCGAAGGTGCTTGAGATCAGCACTCCTCAGTCGCTCGAGAAGGACTTTTTCTAAGTATAGTCTTTTTGCTATGTGCCCGGTCATGAGATTTCCCTCCCGCCGGGTGCTCGTTTTATTGTAGGCAGACTGTATGGCAGCAGTTGCAGAGCGTTTAAAAACAGCCCTTTGGGTTTTCTGCTGTTGAAGCTGTCTCTCTGCCCTGTTCCCACTCAATGGGGTTGCTAGTTCAGCCTCTTTGGGATTAAGTTGTAATTCCACACCCACTTCCAGAGAATGTCCAATCTTTTCAGCTTCATCAGCTAAGGATGTGACGGTCATGAGGATTTGGCCCGGGATTAAAGGGGTTACACCCCAATTGGCCACCCTCTACCCTCACCTGGGAAGCCAGGGGTTAACTGGGCTGAGGTCCAGAAATGTGATTTAACCCTTGTTATAACATGAAAATGTATATTCCCCTGTCCCCGTGTTTTATTGTTATGCCAGTGTCTGCACCACACCCACTGGGGTTTAAGGGGTTAAAAAGCTACAGTTTAAGAAAATACAACTGTATTGTGTCTTTTCAGAAAATCTAGTCTTCAAAGGGCTTGATTGAAGTTGAATGTGAAAAGCAGAAGGGGTTTTTAGTGTACAGTATGTTAATACCTGTTTGCAGGAAGCTAGAGTGGGTTGTGAGCGTTATAACTCACACTTACAAATGCCTCTGCTTCAAGAGGTCTGGGGCATTGAGTGTGTAATCTAAAACCAGGTGACAAATGTCCACTACCCAGGGGTCCCTGCTTCAAAGGATTTATTGATGGGGGCAAGGGGTGCGGTTACACCAGCTGATATAAGAATGGGTGACCTTATTAAATATAAGAATATTATGAGATGTCCTTGGCTGAACGTGCTAAGAGTTACATAGGTGTATTCGTGGGACTTACCCGCAACTAACGGATACAGACACCTGAGGTTTAACAGATACTAAGAGGCAGATATTAATATCTCTCTTAATTTTAGTAGTACATGGTAATATTTAGTCTCATTGGGAGCGTCAGGTGTGACGGAATGTATTAATATGACTCGCGTGCCAGTAAGTACTACTGAACTGAACTTATGAAGTTATTTACAGTATACACTGGCGACACACTTTATTCGAGCTTGGCTAGTCCCACGAATTCGGGTATACCCGGGTGTATTGAGGTTTGTGACTGTTTTCTGCCCGAGTACATTGAGTTATTTTCCAAGCAGGGATTGAAGCATTTTATTCCCGCTGGCTGCAATACTGCACAGTATATATATATAAACTGCATTACAATTCATGAATTTATGCCATCTGGTAGACACGCGAAGCATTGCAGCCTATTAAATCCTAATCATTATCATTTAACAGATCAGCCGCCCATCAGCCAGGCATGAACCCAGGCTGGGCAGGCAAATGCAACGGGGCTTGTCAGAGGTTAGGAGTGGCGCATTCCAGGTATCTGCCAGGTACATACCGGGTATTTACTCGAATAAAGTGTGTCGGTGCAGTATATGGAATTTTGGTTTTGTTCTGGACACTGCAGACTCCATCTGTTATGATAATGAGCAGGAAGAACATCTTGCTAGAATTTACATAGCCTGGTGATCAAAGGCTAAAGTGCCTAATTGTTTATGTTGGAGGCAGGAACTAGGAACTAAAAGAAAAAGACAAAAAGAACAGCGCAAAACGCAATAGTGAAGTATATAAGTACAAATTATATTTGTGAAAAAATGGTGAGTATTAAGCGTACATTTAGGCAGAAAAGTAAAAGCATATCTGTGCAATCATCAGCACAATGTTACCACAATGGAAAGCCTCTGGATGGAATGGTGTAGCCCTCTGGTGCAGCAGCTGTCTTCTGGAAAGTCACAGTGATATCTCTCACTTATCCTGGACCCCTGCAAGTGGCAAGTGAGAGATATCACTGTGACTTTCCAGAAGACAGCTGCTGCACCAGAGGGCTACACCATTCCATCCAGAGGCTTTCCATTGTGGTAACATTGTGCTGATGATTGCACAGATATGCTTTTACTTTTCTGCCTAAATGTACGCTTAATACTCACCATTTTTTCACAAATATAATTTGTACTTATATACTTCACTATTGCGTTTTGCGCTGTTCTTTTTGTCTTTTTCTCCTAGTGTTTTGAGTGCTGAGCCACTCTTTCAGTTTAGCAGCATACGCCTTCCTATATGGTTTTGTATACATTTTTATACAATAGTATCACACCCTATGCACATTAATTATTGCACTCTAACACCATAGTGTGTGGATTTTGTTGTAAGGTGAATTTTGGGTTGCGCACATATTTCTGTATCACAGGAACTAGGAACTGTTTGGTTTTTAAGTGTGATATCTTGCAAGTCCAAAATCAGCTTCAAAGAGCTTCAAAAGGACTTTTGCTAGATGGCTCGGCGCCGTGAGTGTAGAGAAGGGTTAAAATGATATATAAGTCAGAGTCCTCCCTTACTCAGTGTTTCATTCAAATGTCTTCATGTCTGCATGTCTTCATGCAAAGTCTTCCTGACCTGCCTGTCTTGCTGTGATGTCAACTGAAATGTGGAAGAAATGGCCATCCTGTATCCTGATGGCTTTCTTGTCCTAATCTTTAAGTAAGTGTCTATATTTTGCCTGTTATTTGTACATTTTGTGTGTTCACCTTTATCAAGGAATAAATTATATTTTATCATATCTAAGTCTCATCCCAGCTCAACCCAGTTATATATATATATATTTTGTGTATTATTAATAGCCTGTCACAAAGCTCCCGTCACAAAGGATTCTTCTGGATTTGATTCAGCACGTGTACCTTCTTTTATTGCCTGTTGGGTGGCTGAAGGTTTTGCTAGTGCTTGTTTAGGTGGTTCAAATTTTGCAACCTTGTCTTTCAGACGAGCGGTATTCCCAGCTCTCACTGTACCCTTGTCTTCATGGGACTTTGTGGCTGTGGGATACTGACGCTTAGTCAGGGTCAATACTTGTCCTTGTAGAACTTTCATCTCATCCGCGAGAGATCCCTGTTTTTTGAGTGCGTCTTGCAAGTCTCTTTTCAGGGAATTTATCTGCATGCTTTGCTTTCTCTGAGCTTGCTTCCACATTTTTATTGCATTGTGAAGCACTATGCACTTCTTTGCTCGGGCCACAGTTACTTGTTTCAGTTTCTGGACCTTCTTGTGCTCCCTTTTGTGCCGAGTCACCTGGGTTCTAAGCTTGGCCTTTAGCGATGCTTTGGTGATGCTCAGGGTAGCCTTCAGTTTCTCATGCTGCTTTGCGGTGACATACTGGGTAATCAGACGTTCCTGCAGCACTTGTATTTCTTTCACAGCCTGCAGATTGTCTTCCTGCAGAGTTCGCTGCTTCTCCTCAGAGATCTGGAGGTGCGTACGCAGACCTTGCAGTTGGTTCTGCAATCGGTGCTCTGCTTCAAACTTCTCACCTTCCAACAGTCTATTTATTTCCTTAAGATCGTGCAGCTTTTCATTCTTTTCCTTGACTTCGTCTGTCAAATGAAAATTTTCTTCTTCCAGTTTTCAGTTTTCTCTTTTTAATCTTAAATGTTCTCCTTCTTCAGTCTCTGTATTATTCAGGGCCTCCTTGCAGTCCTCCTTCCATTTATGCACATCTGCTTTGAGAATGACAGTCTCCTGGCGTGAGACTTCCTTCTCTAGGTTGAGGGTCTGAAGCTCCTTCTGAGAGACTTTGAGATCTGTATTAAGATTGAAAATAGTTTCTTTAGAAATGTCCAGCTCCTCAGTGAGACTGTGTAGTTCCTTTCTTGAGACTTCCAGGTCTGTGCGGCTGTTGGTCTCATGATGTGAGGCACCCAGTGCTCTGCGGAGTGTCTGAACCTCCTTCTGAGATACGTCCACCTCTGTCCGGACACTGTTGACCTCCTGTTGTGAGGCATTCAGCTCTACGCGAAGAGTGTGAACCTCTTGTTGAAAGACTGTCATCTGCTTCAGTGCCTCCTCATACTTCCGCTTCAGCTTAGCCATCATTTTATCAGATTGGCTCTGCTTTTCATCCATGGCGGAAATAGTAGCGTTCGCAGTATTTAGCTCAGTCTTGAGATCGTCCAATTCTGTCCTGGCCAAAGAGTAAATTGTGAGCACATCTTTCTGTAGCTTTACGTTATTTTTCTGTAGCTCTGTGTAACCATCTTTCTTTTGTTTCAATTGTTCACGGAGCATATCACAGTCATGCCTAGCATTTTTCAAGGCATCTTCAGGGCTGGTCAAGGGATCGTCACTCACTGGTTCCGGCTCCGCTTCCCTGGGATGGTTGGTTGAGGGTTCCTCACTGTTGGCACCGGACAGACACTTCTTTGGGGTACACGACTTCTGCCTTGGGCCCTCTGGATATTCGGTTAACCGCGGGACGAATTCTCCATTTTCTCTAGGCTGCAGGGCAACTCGGTCCCCCTTTCTCTCCACAGGATCTGCGTACGTGTCTGTTCCTTCCACAGTAAGTGAAGAACCGCTTTTCTTTTTCTTTTTCCGCCTTTTTGTTTTGGATGACTCCGTCCCATCCGGAATACTGTGGTCTCCTTCTTTATTTGATACTTTAGCAGCTTCATTATATACGCCAGGCTTTTCTTGTGGTTGCTTTAGCTGACAGAAATATTGGGTGATCTGCTGCTCCCGCTCTCTCTTATCGACCATATTCGTCATCATAGAGAGCGGTCTTTTCGGTTCGTGCCGAGTTCAGGCACCCCCACCAGTCTTGGGTTGTTTTGTGGGTGTGACTCGGTTCGGGTTCCCCGTAAGAGATGTATTCCTCTTTATTGTACTGGAAGGGCCACTCTTCCGTGGGGTAGGGTTCATTACAGGAACGCTGCATCTTGTCCTCCATTTTGGGGCTATCAGGTGTAATTTTCTTCCTGACCTCAGGAGGCGCTATTGCAGCTTTTGCCACTGTATTTGCTAGAACCCCCAATTGTGGTAGTCCTACAGGTGGGCATATTTTGCTTGTAGAGGTCGTAGCTCTCACAGGCATCTCTGTAGACTTTTTCTCTCTTGGGTAAGTTTACAATATCAGCAGTACTGTGCACGCATTTTCTCTCATTAGGTATACGGGATGTGCAGTTGCTAGGTAAAACTTCTATTTGCTTTACACCATTTACTTGCTAGGTGTAATCTCTCATTAGGTATACCGGATGTGTAATTGCTAGGTAAAAATTCTGTTTGCTTTACACCATTTACTTGCTAGGTGCAATCCCTCCGCTTCAGCCAAATAATGCGGTTTTCTGCGTGAGTTCAGTCTCAACTTTGGGTATTATGACATTCACTCTTTACACTTTGGGATACCTTTTACACAGCTCAGCAATTCCTTTTCCCCAGTAGGGCAATTTTACCCTCAGCACTTGTTTACTGAAAATTCCCCTGCTTCAGCACAGTCTTGCATCAATTTTCACACTTCTCTGCATATACAACATTCACAACTGGTAGTCCTATGCGGTGTGACAGCCTTTACTTGCAGAATCAGTACCGCTCGCATGTCACCATCTGTATTCACTGCTTCAGCGAAACATTTGAAAACAACAAACGCCTATCCCTTTTAAGGGCTAACTTACTTCTTGAACCCTGACTACAGCTGGAAGGAAACACCCCTATTTCAATGACCATATTACACTTTATTTGTGATAGGCAAATAAGGTTTACCTGCTTCAGCAGTCTCTCGCTCTCTCCTCTTGGGATTGGGGAAAAGAGTCCATCTGTGGTTTTGTAAGTTTCAGTGCAGTGTAGATTTCCTGCATGGGTGTGTATCACTTTAACTCTGGTCTCTGCTGCATGAGATCTTTTTGTTTATGTTGCTCAGACTGTTTGTAGGCAAAAAAACACACAAAAAAATTCACAGCCAACTCCGGGTTCCTTCTAACTTCAAGAACCACCTCTCGTCCCACTTCTGACGACCATATGTAGGCGGATGCTCACAGAGGTATGCAAGGGAGACTGGTTATGGTGAAATTAAATAAGGCTTTTATTGCGCCTGTTTCCTTAACATCAGGAAACCATCCAAACAAGGGGTAAACAAAGCTTCAATTCACTTGGGAGTATTTCTAGTGAAATCCTATGCAGTCCACCACTCCCTTTAGATAAGCATGTCTCCCAGCCCCCAGACATATATCATGAAATGAACAGATATAAAAAAAAGTCTTATAAATGAAAGTCTTATCTGTTCGTTGTAGTTTGGAGGGAAAATCTTCTCTGTTCCTGGTTGCTACCTTTTCCTCAGGGTTTGTCAGCATTCAGGTTTAGAAGTTTCCCCTGTGTCTTGCAAGCAGCCTCTTCTGGTATACTCAAGACGTCTGTCCCCATGTCAGTCTCACAAGTTGTGAGAGTCGAGGACAATCTCCCTTCCTGTCTCAAAGGACAGGCTTTTCTAAGCAACCTAATCAGGCAGGTGGTGTTTGTTAATTGACTACCAGCAGTTAACCACCACGCTGCTGGATTACCTGAACAGGGATAACTCCCCTGTTACAGTCACATTCCATCATTTCATATTTGGACATTTTTTTATATGTCGGATTGTGTTTGTTTTTTGTTATCTTGTCTGATCTGCAACGGTCAGTTTTTCCAGGCAGCCTTGATTATATGTATAAGTTTTTTTTTGTTATATACAGTATCACAATATAATAGTTAACACTAATTAGTATCTTAGAGCATTAGCGCTATAAACACACCCTTTTTTGCACCCTGTTCACTTAATGTATCCATGTATTTGTCATCATAACTCCGTGCCAAGGACATACCTGAAAACGAGAGGTAACTCTCACTGTGTTACTTCCTGGTAACACATTTTATAAATAAAATAAATAAATATGTATTTTTTCAACATCATCTACTATGCAACAATGTAACTGTGTATCTGTGTATCTGTGTAACTATGCAACCATGTAACTACGTAACTGTGTAACGACGTAACTGTGTAACGACGTAACTGTGTAACTATGCAACCATGTAACTGTGCAACAGTGTAACTGTGCAACAATGTAACTGTGTAACTATGTATCTGTGTAACTATGCAACCATGTAACTGTGCAACAATGTAGCTGTACAACAATGTAACTGTGTAAGTATGCAACAATGTAACTGTGTAACTATGTATCTGTGTAACTATGTAACCATGTAACGCCGTAACTGTGCAACAATGTAGCTGTGCAACAATGTAACAGTGTAACTGTGTAACTATGTATCTGTGTAACTATGCAACCACGTACTGTGTAACTATATAACAATGTAACTATGCAGCTATGCACCAGTGTAACTATGCAACAACGTAACTATATAACTGTGTAACTACATAAGGCCTTTGTCCTGCTGCGTCCGGTGGCGCATGCGGCCGCGTGCGCCACCAGCCCCTTACCTGCAATCTGTTGGTCCCCGCTGCCTCCTCCCTCCGTGGCTCACTACGTGCTGTGACACGCCAACCGGCAACTGCTACCAGAAGGTGGTGTTCTGGAGCGTTGACGCGTCACGTGGTGCGCGTGTGAGCCAATGAGGAGGTAAGCAGGGGAGCAGGGAAGGAGCTTGTAGGGAGGCGGCCTGTTGAGCTGTGTGTCAGCCCGCAATGAGCTCCTGCACACCGGAGAAGGGTAGGGGGGTACGAACGGACGGACCCTCGGTTCAAACCACGCCCCCCCCGCTCAAACCACGCCCGCCCCCCCTGCTCCGGCTCCCGCTCCGTACAGACCGCAGATAGCGGTCTGTGCCTCTCAGCGCGCTGCCTGCATACAGTGCGGGCGCGCTGACTGAGGGAGCGGGGCCTTAGCCTAACTGTGTAACTACATAACTGTAACTGCATAACTGTGTAACTATGTAACTGTGTAACTATGCAACAATGTAACTGGTTTTAACTATGCAACAATGTAACCGTGTAACGATGTTACTGTGTAGCCGTGTAACTATGCAACAATGTAACTACATAACTGTGAAACTGTGTAACGAAACCCCACTTTGCAACAAATATACTTTTTCTGTTTAATAAATCTGATGCTGTTTTTTGCCACAGCTTTGCAGTCACAAGACTTTTATAATCAGCCTCTTACATATCAAAGTTCCCCAACTGCTTAAAAAACAGCACCAGATTTATCATTGTTTTCTACATCTGTCACGATGTCCCATAACCCCGGTGCTAATGCTAACCCTAATGTAAATAAAATAGCAAAGCCCCACAGGCGTGAAACGCGTTAGAGCGCACAGGGGTGAAACGCGTTAGAGCGCACAGGGGGGTCTCTCCCTCTTTTTATCCGATTTTTGCTCATGGTTTAAATAAGGGCCTTTTTTAGCGCATGCCAGCCTCATCATCTTTTTGCTAGCAGTGCCCGCTGACCTACTCCCTTCACTGAGAGGTTCTTCGTTAAATAAAATAGCAGCGAGATTAAAGAAATCAATTTGGGACAAAAGTACATTGATTATATTAGAAAAAATATTATGGAGTTTTCCAAAAATGGATCCTGAGATCAGTGGGAAGTTTCAGCCGTAAACAGCGCGATCGCTGCTCTGGCGGATAAAGAAAACCCCTTTGTATCTCATCGCCATTTCCCGTTGTCATAGGACTTTGCTTTCATTCTGCAATAATTGGACCATCTTGTAATTTGGAGAGTAACCGGATGCAGATTTTTGCGATGTATCTAATTCTGTCTCCCCCCCCCCCCCCCCCCCAAAGACAGGAGCAAGGGTGGGCAACTCCAGTTCTCAAGGGCCACTAACAGGTCAGGGTTTCAGGATATCCCTGCTTCAGCACAGGTGGCTCAATCAGTGGCTCAGTCAAAGACTGACTTACCTGTGCTGAGGCAGGGATATCCTTAATAGAGGAAAAAAATATCACCAGACTCCTCAAAACAAAAAAACCCCAGCGTGAGCCGTGGAGTTTCCTCCTCTCTGATGTTATTTCTTCCAGTTTTGCAGTCGGGACTAATGTACGTTTCTTATATTGGACGCAGCTTCAAGCAGAAATCTGCGCAGTGTATAAAAACGCCTCCGCACACATTTCCCTGGTCTTTCCAGTCTTATGAGAACGTCTTAGCCCTCCAGCGCGCAGGGGGTTAAGACGATTTGATAACATCACAATTAAACTTCCAGTAGGTGTAGTGCTGCATACAGCGATCTGGTTCCAGCTAGCAGCTTAATCCGCAGGCGTACCGCGCCGAAGCCTCTGAAATGCACAATGCCGCCAGGATTAGCGATTATCCCGGATTACAGCAGGTTATTTAACTGCCACATCTGGCTAAAAAGATAACGTTGATTTTGAACCTCGCATGAATTCGCCTTTAACCCCTTAGATTCCAGGTGTGGGGCGCGGGGGGGGGGGGTTAATTAGTCAAAATATGAAACAATCCCCCCTTGCTCTATACAAGATGAACTCACAAGGACAAGTGTGTGAGAAATGCGGGGTGCATGTGGAAGCTGGGGCAGATTTTGAGTTTGTCATTTAACATTGCTGGCATCTGTCATTTTTATTATTGTTACTAGCTGATATATCCGGCGTTGCCCGGGCGTGGAAGGGCAGGGGGCATGGAGTGGAAGGGCGGGGGGGGGCCAAGGGGCGTGGAAGGGCGGGGAGGGCAAAGGGCAGGGAGGGGCGGGGGGGGGCAAAGGGCAGGGAAGGGCGGGGGGGGGGCAAAGGGCAGGGAGGGGCGGGGGGGTCAAGAGGGCCGGGAGGGGCGGGGGGGCCAAAGGGCAGGGAGGGGCGGGGGTGCCAAAGGGCAGGGAGGGGCGGGGGTGCAAAAGGGCAGGGAGGGGCGAGAGGGCCAAAGAGCAGGGAGGGGCAGGGGGGCCAAAGGGCAGGGAGGGGCGGGGGGGCCAAAGGGCAGGGAGGGGCGGGGGGGGCCAAAGGGCAGGGAGGGGCGGGGGGGGCCAAAGGGCAGGGAGGGGCGGGGGGGCCAAAGGGCAGGGAGGGGCGGGGGGGCCAAAGGGCGGGGAGGGGCGGCCAAAGGGCAGGGAGGGGCGGGGGGGCTAAGGGCAGGGAGGGGCAAGAGGGCAGGGAGGGCAGGGGGGAAAGGGGGCAGGGGGGCAAGATGGCAGGGAGGGAGGGGGGCAAGAGGGCAGGGAGGGAGGGGGGGAGGGAGGGGGGAAGGGAGGGGGAGGGGGGCAGGGAGGGAGGGGGGCAAAGGGCAGGGGGGGCAAGAGGGCAGGGAGGGAGGGGGGCAAGAGGGCAGGGAGGGGGGCAAGAGGGCAAGGAGGGAGGGGGGCAAGAGGCCAAAGGGCAGGGGGGCAAAGGGCAGGGGGAGGGAGGGCAGGGGGCAAGGGCAGGGGAAGGGAGGGCAGGGGGCAAAGGTCAGGGGGAGGGAGGGCAGGGGGCAAAGGTCAGGGGGAGGGAGTACAGGGGGCAAAGGTCAGGGGGAGGGAGGGCAGGTGGCAAAGGGCAGGGGGGGCAGGGGGCATTGGGAGGGAGGGCAGGGGGAGGGAGGGCAGGGGGCAAAGGGCATTGGGAGGGAGGGCAGGGGGGCAAAGGTCAGGGGGAGGGTGGGCAGGAGGCAAAGGGCATTGGGAGGGAGGGCAGGGGGGGCAAAGGGCATAGGGAGGGAGGGCAGGGGGGCAAAGGTCAGGGGGAGGGAGGGCAGGGGGCAAAGGGCATTGGGAGGGAGGGCAGGGGGGGCAAAGGGCATTGGGAGGGAGGGCAGGGGGCAAAGGTCAGGGGGAGGGAGGGCAGGGGGCAAAGGGCATTGGGAGGGAGGGCAGGGGGGGCAAAGGGCATTGAGAGGGAGGGCAAAGGGCATTGGGAGGGAGGGCAGGGGGGGCAAAGGGCATTGGGAGGGAGGGCAGGGGGGGCAAAGGGCAGGGGGAGGGAGGGCAGGGGAGGCAAAGGGGGGCAAAGGGCAGGGGGGGCAAAGGGCAGGGAGGGTAGGGGGGGGCAGGGAGGGTAGGGGGGGCAAAGGGCAGGGTGAGTCTTGGACGCATTAAATAACCCATTCCCCTGCGTTTCCTCACCTTGCACACGGCCGGGGGGGGGGAGGAAAAAGTGTGGGAAAGCGGGAGACCCGGGGAGAGGAGGAGGTGCGCGGGTCCCGGTGTGTGTGTGTGTCGTCACTCCGCCTCAGGCCAATGAGAGGTGTGCGGGGGCGGGCGGGCCAAGGGAGCAATCTCATTGGCCTGGCCCAAGGTCCAATCTGATTGCCGCTAGGGACACAGGGAGGGACACAGGGAGACACATACAGACAGACAGACAGCGACACATAGGACACTTTGAGAAATATATAGTAGATTATTGTTTATTTGTAAAGTGTCAACATCTCCCGCAGCGCAATCATGCACTAAACACAACAACAACAACAACAACAGCACAATGTAAGAGCAACACAAGTTGCATTGTGTGTAGTGCCCAAGGAACAGCTCCTTTACATTCTAAACTCGAATTAGTTTGTCACAAAAACTCAGTAAAACATAAACTCTGTAATCCAGGGGGGCTTCCTATTCCCAAACCTGTAATCCAGGGGGGCTTCCTATTCCCAAACCTGTAATCCAGGGGGGCTTCCTATTCCCAAACCTGTAATCCAGGGGGGCTTCCTATTCCCAAACCTGTAATCCAGGGGGGCTTCCTATTCCCAAACCTGTAATCCAGGGGGGCTTCCTATTCCCAAACCTGTAATCCAGGGGGGCTTCCTATTCCCAAACCTGTAATCCAGGGGGGCTTCCTATTCCCAAACCTGTAATCCAGGGGGGCTTCCTATTCCCAAACCTGTAATGCAGGGGGGCTTCCTATTCCCAAACCTGTAATCCAGGGGGGCTTCCTATTCCCAAACCTGTAATCCAAGGGGGCTTCTTATTCCCAAACCTGTAATCCAAGGGGGCTTCCTATTCCCAAACCTGTAATCCAGGGGGGCTTCCTATTCCCAAACCTGTAATCCAGGGGGGCTTCCTATTCCCAAACCTGTAATCCAGGGGGGCTTCCTATTCCCAAACCTGAGAGAGGTTGGCTAAAAGCAGAATCGCAGATAGCAGCCACGCTACATTTTATCATTCAGTTGTACAACAAAATCATTTTACTGGTTGTACAAGTCCCCAGCTGAGTGTGAATCGCACAAGTATGACACATATTATAAGATAGCAATTACTGTTGATGACATCACACTGCATTCCTGCCGCGGAGTCTGACATTGCAGCCGGAATGTGTCTCCTTATATCCCCTATATACTTCTTATTTACGTTGGATTACATTTGGCGCTGTACAATTCCCCGTCCTTTTTCTTTAAGGGAAACGTGACCATGGTAAAGATATTAAGCACATGTTACTGTTAGAAATGGTGAAGGATACGTTAAATGGCTGAGTGATTTCACACAGCTGGGAGTTCAGCACACTGCGTAAAACGCCAGCGCACCTTTCCGATGTACACGTCACCTGTCTGTAAGTGAGCTCACCTGACACAAAGGCCACTTTCTCCTTCAGCGTGGGCAGCACATCTGTAGCTTTTAAACCTTCGTTCCGAAACGAGCCTGAGAAAGCAAGGGGAAAAAACACACGTTACACACAGCCGTGCGGCCTGGAAACACCGTCATTCTGTCACTCTGTGTCCCAGAAAAACACACATTACACACAGCCGTGCGGCCTGGAAACACCGTTATTCTGTCACTCTGTGTCCCAGAAAAACACACATTACACACAGCCGTGCGGCCTGGAAACACCGTCATTCTGTCACTCTGTGTCCCAGAAAAACACACATTACACACAGCCGTGCGGCCTGGAAACACCGTCATTCTGTCACTCTGTGTCCCAGAAAAACACACATTACACACAGCCGTGCGGCCTGGAAACACCGTCATTCTGTCACTCTGTGTCCCAGAAAAACACACGTTACACACAGCCGTGCGGCCTGGAAACACCGTCATTCTGTCACTCTGTGTCCCAGAAAAACACACATTACACACAGCCGTGCGGCCTGGAAACACCGTCATTCTGTCACTCTGTGTCCCAGAAAAACACACATTACACACAGCCGTGCGGCCTGGAAACACCGTCATTCTGTCACTCTGTGTCCCAGAAAAACACACATTACACACAGCCGTGCGGCCTGGAAACACCGTCATTCTGTCACTCTGTGTCCCAGAAAAACACACATTACACACAGCCGTGCGGCCTGGAAACACCGTCATTCTGTCACTCTGTGTCCCAGAAAAACACACATTACACACAGCCGTGCGGCCTGGAAACACCGTCATTCTGTCACTCTGTGTCCCAGAAAAACACACATTACACACAGCCGTGCGGCCTGGAAACACCGTCATTCTGTCACTCTGTGTCCCAGAACAACACACATTACACACAGCCGTGCGGCCTGGAAACACCGTCATTCTGTCACTCTGTGTCCCAGAAAAACACACATTACACACAGCCGTGCGGCCTGGAAACACCGTCATTCTGTCACTCTGTGTCCCAGAAAAACACACATTACACACAGCCGTGCGGCCTGGAAACACCGTCATTCTGTCACTCTGTGTCCCAGAAAAACACACGTTACACACAGCCGTGCGGCCTGGAAACACCGTCATTCTGTCACTCTGTGTCCCAGAAAAACACACGTTACACACAGCCGTGCGGCCTGGAAACACCGTCATTCTGTCACTCTGTGTCCCAGAAAAACACACATTACACACAGCCGTGCGGCCTGGAAACACCGTCATTCTGTCACGCTGTGTCCCAGAAAAACACACATTACACACAGCCGTGCGGCCTGGAAACACCGTCATTCTGTCACTCTGTGTCCCAGAAAAACACACATTACACACAGCCGTGCGGCCTGGAAACACCGTCATTCTGTCACTCTGTGTCCCAGAAAAACACACATTACACACAGCCGTGCGGCCTGGAAACACCGTCATTCTGTCACTCTGTGTCCCAGAAAAACACACATTACACACAGCCGTGCGGCCTGGAAACACCGTCATTCTGTCACTCTGTGTCCCAGAAAAACACACATTACACACAGCCATGCGGCCTGGAAACACCGTCATTCTGTCACTCTGTGTCCCAGAAAAACACACATTACACACAGCCGTGCGGCCTGGAAACACCGTCATTCTGTCACTCTGTGTCCCAGAAAAACACACATTACACACAGCCGTGCGGCCTGGAAACACCGTCATTCTGTCACTCTGTGTCCCAGAAAAACACACATTACACACAGCCGTGCGGCCTGGAAACACCGTCATTCTGTCACTCTGTGCCCCAGAAAAACACACATTACACACAGCCGTGCGGCCTGGAAACACCGTCATTCTGTCACTCTGTGTCCCAGAAAAACACACGTTACACACAGCCGTGCGGCCTGGAAACACCGTCATTCTGTCACTCTGTGTCCCAGAAAAACACACATTACACACAGCCGTGCGGCCTGGAAACACCGTCATTCTGTCACTCTGTGTCCCAGAAAAACACACATTACACACAGCCGTGCGGCCTGGAAACACCGTCATTCTGTCACTCTGTGTCCCAGAAAAACACACATTACACACAGCCGTGCGGCCTGGAAACACCGTCATTCTGTCACTCTGTGTCCCAGAAAAACACACATTACACACAGCCGTGCGGCCTGGAAACACCGTCATTCTGTCACTCTGTGTCCCAGAAAAACACACGTTACACACAGCCATGCGGCCTGGAAACACCGTCATTCTGTCACTCTGTGTCCCAGAAAAACACACATTACACACAGCCGTGCGGCCTGGAAACACCGTCATTCTGTCACTCTGTGTCCCAGAAAAACACACATTACACACAGCCGTGCGGCCTGGAAACACCGTCATTCTGTCACTCTGTGTCCCAGAAAAACACACATTACACACAGCCGTGCGGCCTGGAAACACCGTCATTCTGTCACGCTGTGTCCCAGAAAAACACACATTACACACAGCCGTGCGGCCTGGAAACACCGTCATTCTGTCACTCTGTGTCCCAGAAAAACACACATTACACACAGCCGTGCGGCCTGGAAACACCGTCATTCTGTCACTGTGTCCCAGAAAAACACACATTACACACAGCCGTGCGGCCTGGAAACACCGTCATTCTGTCACTCTGTGTCCCAGAAAAACACACATTACACACAGCCGTGCGGCCTGGAAACACCGTCATTCTGTCACTCTGTGTCCCAGAAAAACACACGTTACACACAGCCGTGCGGCCTGGAAACACCGTCATTCTGTCACTCTGTGTCCCAGAAAAACACACATTACACACAGCCGTGCGGCCTGGAAACACCGTCATTCTGTCACTCTGTGTCCCAGAAAAACACACATTACACACAGCCGTGCGGCCTGGAAACACCGTCATTCTGTCACTCTGTGTCCCAGAAAAACACACATTACACACAGCCGTGCGGCCTGGAAACACCGTCATTCTGTCACTCTGTGTCCCAGAAAAACACACGTTACACACAGCCGTGCGGCCTGGAAACACCGTCATTCTGTCACTCTGTGTCCCAGAAAAACACACATTACACACAGCCGTGCGGCCTGGAAACACCGTCATTCTGTCACTCTGTGTCCCAGAAAAACACACATTACACACAGCCGTGCGGCCTGGAAACACCGTCATTCTGTCACTCTGTGTCCCAGAAAAACACACATTACACACAGCCGTGCGGCCTGGAAACACCGTCATTCTGTCACTCTGTGTCCCAGAAAAACACACATTACACACAGCCGTGCGGCCTGGAAACACCGTCATTCTGTCACGCTGTGTCCCAGAAAAACACACATTACACACAGCCGTGCGGCCTGGAAACACCGTCATTCTGTCACTCATTGTCCCAGAAAAACACACGTTACACACAGCCGTGCGGCCTGGAAACACCGTCATTCTGTCACTCTGTGTCCCAGAAAAACACACGTTACACACAGCCGTGCGGCCTGGAAACACCGTCATTCTGTCACTCTGTGTCCCAGAAAAACACACATTACACACAGCCGTGCGGCCTGGAAACACCGTCATTCTGTCACTCTGTGTCCCAGAAAAACACACGTTACACACAGCCGTGCGGCCTGGAAACACCGTCATTCTGTCACTCTGTGTCCCAGAAAAACACACATTACACACAGCCGTGCGGCCTGGAAACACCGTCATTCTGTCACTCTGTGTCCCAGAAAAACACACATTACACACAGCCGTGCGGCCTGGAAACACCGTCATTCTGTCACTCTGTGTCCCAGAAAAACACACATTACACACAGCCGTGCGGCCTGGAAACACCGTCATTCTGTCACTCTGTGTCCCAGAAAAAAAAATCTGAACTTGTTACAAAACTTTGGGACTGGGCTCAGTGTTTTACAGATTCCTGTAATGTTTATACTGCAAAAACACCAAGCATTTATAAAAGAAGTGTCGTTTTCTTTAAAAAGATGGTGGAATGGTAAGTGTATACTATAAATAAAACGTACATCTTTACATTATTTTTACATTTAGACCAGGAGTGGCCAACTCAGTCCTCAAGGGCCACCGACAGGTCAGGTTTTCAGAATATCCCTGCTTCAGCACAGGTGGCTCAGTCTGATTAAGCCACCTGTGCTGAAGCTGAGCCACTGATTAAGCCACTCGTGCTGAAGCAGGGATATCCTGAGAACCTGACCTGTTGGTGGCCCTTGAGGACTCGAGTTGACCGCCCCTGATTGATACTTTGAAGACTGGGTTTCTTGTTTATAACGCAGATCATTAGACAGGGAGTTTTTGGCAGTAAGAAAATGTTTAGAAACTGGCAGAGATACAGAATTAGACAGATTATCTCCCCGTATCCCAATCTCACGCACACCGGCCACTTTGACACATCGCTGCCAAGAGACACGATGACAATGCCCCTCTTAGCACAAAATGTGAAGACACAAACGCTCGGCTTTGCCTGGATGCAAAGATCTCTATTCCACGCTGCAAAGCTCGCTCTCTGTTCCACGCGCTGCAAAGCTCGCTCTCTGTTCCACGCGCTGCAAAGCTCGCTCTCTGCTCCACGCGCTGCAAAGCTCGCTCTCTGTTCCACGCGCTGCAAAGCTCGCTCTCTATTCCACGCGCTGCAAAGTTCGCTCTCTATTCCACACGCTGCAAAGCTCGCTCTCTGTTCCACGCGCTGCAAAGCTCGCTCTCTATTCCACGCGCTGCAAAGCTCGCTCTCTATTCCACGCGCTGCAAAGCTCGCTCTCTATTCCACGCGCTGCAAAACTCGCTCTCTATTCCACGCGCTGCAAAGCTCGCTCTCTGTTCCACGCGCTGCAAAGCTCGCTCTCTATTCCACGCGCTGCAAAGCTCGCTCTCTATTCCATGCGCTGCAAAGCTCGCTCTCTATTCAACGCGCTGCAAAGCTCGCTCTCTATTCCACGCGCTGCAAAGCTCGCTCTCTATTCCACACGCTGCAAAGCTCGCTCTCTGTTCCACGCGCTGCAAAGCTCGCTCTCTATTCCACGCGCTGCAAAGCTCGCTCTCTATTCCACGCGCTGCAAAGCTCGCTCTCTATTCCACGCGCTGCAAAACTCGCTCTCTATTCCACGCGCTGCAAAGCTCGCTCTCTGTTCCACGCGCTGCAAAGCTCGCTCTCTATTCCACGCGCTGCAAAGCTCGCTCTCTATTCCATGCGCTGCAAAGCTCGCTCTCTATTCAACGCGCTGCAAAGCTCGCTCTCTATTCCACGCGCTGCAAAGCTCGCTCTCTATTACACGAGCTGCAAAGCTCGCTCTCTGTTCCACGAGCTGCAAAGCTCGCTCTCTATTCCACACGCTGCAAAGCTCGCTCTCTGTTCCACGCGCTGAAAAGCTCGCTCTCTATTCCACGCGCTGCAAAGCTCGCTCTCTGTTCCACGCGCTGCAAAGCTCGCTCTCTATTCCACGCGCTGCAAAGCTCGCTCTCTGTTCCACGCGCTGCAAAGCTCGCTCTCTATTCCACGCGCTGCAAAGCTCGCTCTCTATTCCACGCGCTGCAAAGCTCGCTCTCTGTTCCACGCGCTGCAAAGCTCGCTCTCTGTTCCACGCGCTGCAAAGCTCGCTCTCTATTCCACGCGCTGCAAAGCTCGCTCTCTATTCCACGCGCTGCAAAGCTCGCTCTCTATTCCACGCGCTGCAAAACTCGCTCTCTATTCCACGCGCTGCAAAGCTCGCTCTCTGTTCCACGCGCTGCAAAGCTCGCTCTCTATTCCACGCGCTGCAAAGCTCGCTCTCTATTCCATGCGCTGCAAAGCTCGCTCTCTATTCAACGCGCTGCAAAGCTCGCTCTCTATTCCACGCGCTGCAAAGCTCGCTCTCTATTACACGAGCTGCAAAGCTCGCTCTCTGTTCCACGAGCTGCAAAGCTCGCTCTCTATTCCACACGCTGCAAAGCTCGCTCTCTGTTCCACGCGCTGAAAAGCTCGCTCTCTATTCCACGCGCTGCAAAGCTCGCTCTCTGTTCCACGCGCTGCAAAGCTCGCTCTCTATTCCACGCGCTGCAAAGCTCGCTCTCTGTTCCACGCGCTGCAAAGCTCGCTCTCTATTCCACGCGCTGCAAAGCTCGCTCTCTATTCCACGCGCTGCAAAGCTCGCTCTCTGTTCCACGCGCTGCAAAGCTCGCTCTCTGTTCCACGCGCTGCAAAGCTCGCTCTCTATTCCACGCGCTGCAAAGCTCGCTCTCTGTTCCACGCGCTGCAAAGCTCGCTCTCTATTTCACGCGCTGCAAAGCTCGCTCTCTGTTCCACACGCTGCAAAGCTCGCTCTCTATTCCACACGCTGCAAAGCTCGCTCTCTATTCCACGCGCTGCAAAGCTCGCTCTCTATTCCACGCGCTGCAAAGCTCGCTCTCTATTCCACGCTGCAAAGCTCGCTCTCTATTCCACGCGCTGCAAAGCTCGCTCTCTATTCCACGCGCTGCAAAGCTCGCTCTCTATTCCACGCGCTGCAAAGCTCGCTCTCTGTTCCACGCGCTGCAAAGCTCGCTCTCTATTCCACGCGCTGCAAAGCTCGCTCTCTGTTCCACGCGCTGCAAAGCTCGCTCTCTATTCCACGCTGCAAAGCTCGCTCTCTGTTCCACGCGCTGCAAAGCTCGCTCTCTATTCCATGCTGCAAAGCTCGCTCTCTATTCCACGCGCTGCAAAGCTCGCTCTCTGTTCCACGCGCTGCAAAGCTCGCTCTCTATTCCACGCGCTGCAAAGCTCGCTCTCTATTCCACGCGCTGCAAAGCTCGCTCTCTATTCCACGCGTTGCAAAGCTCGCTCTCTATTCCACGCGTTGCAAAGCTCGCTCTCTGTTCCACGCGCTGCAAAGCTCGCTCTCTGTTCCACGCGCTGCAAAGCTCGCTCTCTGTTCCACGCGCTGCAAAGCTCGCTCTCTGTTCCACGCGCTGCAAAGCTCGCTCTCTGTTCCACGCGCTGCAAAGCTCGCTCTCTATTCAACGCGCTGCAAAGCTCGCTCTCTATTCCACGCGCTTCAAAGCTCGCTCTCTATTCCACGCGCTGCAAAGCTCGCTCTCTATTCCACGCGCTGCAAAGCTCGCTCTCTGTTCCACGCGCTGCAAAGCTCGCTCTCTGTTCCACGCGCTGCAAAGCTCTCTCTCTGTTCCACGCGCTGCAAAGCTCGCTCTGTTCCACGCGCTGCAAAGCTCGCTCTCTGTTCCACGCGCTGCAAAGCTCGCTCTCTGTTCCACGCGCTGCAAAGCTCGCTCTCTGTTCAACGCGCTGCAAAGCTCGCTCTCTATTCCACGCGCTGCAAAGCTCGCTCTCTGTTCCACGCGGCAAAGCTCGCTCTCTGTTCCACGCTGCAAAGCTCGCTCTCTATTCCACGCGCTGCAAAGCTCGCTCTCTGTTCCACGCTGCAAAGCTCGCTCTCTATTCCACGCGCTGCAAAGCTCGCTCTCTGTTCCACGCGCTGCAAAGCTCGCTTTCTGTTCCACGCGCTGCAAAGCTCGCTCTCTGTTCCACGCTGCAAAGCTCGCTCTCTGTTCCACGCGCTGCAAAGCTCGCTCTCTATTCCACGCGCTGCAAAGCTCGCTCTCTATTCCACGCGCTGCAAAGCTCGCTCTCTATTCCACGCGCTGCAAAGCTCGCTCTCTGTTCCACGCTGCAAAGCTCGCTCTCTATTCCACGCGCTGCAAAGCTCGCTCTCTATTCCACGCACTGCAAAGCTCGCTCTCTATTCCAAGCGCTGCAAAGCTCGCTCTCTGTTCCACGCGCTGCAAAGCTCGCTCTCTGTTCCACGCGCTGCAAAGCTCGCTCTCTGTTCCACACGCTGCAAAGCTCGCTCTCTGTTCCACACGCTGCAAAGCTCGCTCTCTGTTCCACGCGCTGCAAAGCTCGCTCTCTATTCCACGCTGCAAAGCTCGCTCTCTATTCCACGCGCTGCAAAGCTCGCTCTATGTTCCACGCGCTGCAAAGCTCGCTCTCTATTCCACGCGCTGCAAAGCTCGCTCTCTATTCCACGCGCTGCAAAGCTCGCTCTCTATTCCACGCGCTGCAAAGCTCGCTCTCTATTCCACGCGCTGCAAAGCTCGCTCTCTATTCCACGCGCTGCAAAGCTCGCTCTCTATTCCACGCTGCAAAGCTCGCTCTCTATTCCACGCTGCAAAGCTCGCTCTCTATTCCACGCGCTGCAAAGCTCGCTCTCTATTCCACGCGCTGCAAAGCTCGCTCTCTATTCCACGCTGCAAAGCTCGCTCTCTGTTCCACGCGCTGCAAAGCTCGCTCTCTATTCCATGCTGCAAAGCTCGCTCTCTGTTCCACGCTCTGCAAAGCTCGCTCTCTATTCCACGCGCTGCAAAGCTCGCTCTCTATTCAACGCGCTGCAAAGCTCGCTCTCTATTCCACGCGCTGCAAAGCTCGCTCTCTATTCCACGCACTGCAAAGCTCTCTCTCTGTTCCACGCGCTGCAAAGCTCGCTCTGTTCCACGCGCTGCAAAGCTCGCTCTCTGTTCCACGCGCTGCAAAGCTCGCTCTCTGTTCCACGCTGCAAAGCTCGCTCTCTATTCCACGCGCTGCAAAGCTCGCTCTCTGTTCAACGCGCTGCAAAGCTCGCTCTCTATTCCACGCGCTGCAAAGCTCGCTCTCTATTCCACGCGCTGCAAAGCTCGCTCTCTATTCCACGCTGCAAAGCTCGCTCTCTGTTCCACGCGCTGCAAAGCTCGCTCTCTATTCCATGCTGCAAAGCTCGCTCTCTGTTCCACGCTCTGCAAAGCTCGCTCTCTATTCCACGCGCTGCAAAGCTCGCTCTCTATTCAACGCGCTGCAAAGCTCGCTCTCTATTCCACGCGCTGCAAAGCTCGCTCTCTATTCCACGCACTGCAAAGCTCTCTCTCTGTTCCACGCGCTGCAAAGCTCGCTCTGTTCCACGCGCTGCAAAGCTCGCTCTCTGTTCCACGCGCTGCAAAGCTCGCTCTCTGTTCCACGCTGCAAAGCTCGCTCTCTATTCCACGCGCTGCAAAGCTCGCTCTCTGTTCAACGCGCTGCAAAGCTCGCTCTCTATTCCACGCGCTGCAAAGCTCGCTCTCTATTCCACGCTGCAAAGCTCGCTCTCTGTTCCACGCTGCAAAGCTCGCTCTCTATTCCACGCGCTGCAAAGCTCGCTCTCTGTTCCACGCTGCAAAGCTCGCTCTCTATTCCACGCGCTGCAAAGCTCGCTCTCTATTCCACGCGCTGCAAAGCTCGCTCTCTGTTCCACGCGCTGCAAAGCTCGCTCTCTGTTCCACGCTGCAAAGCTCGCTCTCTGTTCCACGCGCTGCAAAGCTCGCTCTCTATTCCACGCGCTGCAAAGCTCGCTCTCTATTCCACGCGCTGCAAAGCTCGCTCTCTATTCCACGCGCTGCAAAGCTCGCTCTCTATTCCACGCGCTGCAAAGCTCGCTCTCTGTTCCACGCTGCAAAGCTCGCTCTCTATTCCACGCGCTGCAAAGCTCGCTCTCTGTTCCACGCGCTGCAAAGCTCGCTCTCTGTTCCACGCTGCAAAGCTCGCTCTCTGTTCCACGCTGCAAAGCTCGCTCTCTGTTCCACGCTGCAAAGCTCGCTCTCTATTCCACGCTGCAAAGCTCGCTCTCTATTCCACGCGCTGCAAAGCTCGCTCTCTGTTCCACGCGCTGCAAAGCTCGCTCTCTGTTCAACACGCTGCAAAGCTCGCTCTCTATTCCACGCGCTGCAAAGCTCGCTCTCTATTCCACGCGCTGCAAAGCTCGCTCTCTATTCCACGCGCTGCAAAGCTCGCTCTCTATTCCACGCGCTGCAAAGCTCGCTCTCTATTCCACGCGCTGCAAAGCTCGCTCTCTATTCCACGCGCTGCAAAGCTCGCTCTCTATTCCACGCGCTGCAAAGCTCGCTCTCTATTCAACGCGCTGCAAAGCTCGCTCTCTATTCCACGCGCTGCAAAGCTCGCTCTCTATTCCACGCGCTGCAAAGCTCGCTCTCTGTTCCACGCGCTGCAAAGCTCGCTCTCTGTTCCACGCTGCAAAGCTCGCTCTCTGTTCCACGCGCTGCAAAGCTCGCTCTCTATTCCACGCGCTGCAAAGCTCGCTCTCTATTCCACGCGCTGCAAAGCTCGCTCTCTATTCCACGCGCTGCAAAGCTCGCTCTCTATTCCACGCGCTGCAAAGCTCGCTCTCTATTCCACGCGCTGCAAAGCTCGCTCTCTGTTCCACGCTGCAAAGCTCGCTCTCTGTTCCACGCTGCAAAGCTCGCTCTCTATTCCACGCGCTGCAAAGCTCGCTCTCTGTTCCACGCGCTGCAAAGCTCGCTCTCTATTCCACGCGCTGCAAAGCTCGCTCTCTATTCCACGCGCTGCAAAGCTCGCTCTCTGTTCCACACGCTGCAAAGCTCGCTCTCTATTCCACGCTGCAAAGCTCGCTGTCTGTTCCACGCTGCAAAGCTCGCTCTCTATTCCACGCGCTGCAAAGCTCGCTCTCTATTCCACGCGCTGCAAAGCTCGCTCTCTGTTCCACGCGCTGCAAAGCTCGCTCTCTGTTCTACGCTGCAAAGCTCGCTCTCTATTCCACGCGCTGCAAAGCTCGCTCTCTGTTCCACGCGCTGCAAAGCTCGCTCTGTTCCACGCTGCAAAGCTCGCTCTCTGTTCCACGCGCTGCAAAGCTCGCTCTCTATTCCACGCGCTGCAAAGCTCGCTCTCTGTTCCACGCGCTGCAAAGCTCGCTCTCTGTTCCACGCGCTGCAAAGCTCGCTCTCTGTTCCACGCTGCAAAGCTCGCTCTCTATTCCACGCGCTGCAAAGCTCGCTCTCTATTCCACGCGCTGCAAAGCTCGCTCTGTTCCACGCTGCAAAGCTCGCTCTCTGTTCCACGCGCTGCAAAGCTCGCTCTCTATTCCACGCGCTGCAAAGCTCGCTCTCTGTTCCACGTGCTGCAAAGCTCGCTCTCTATTCCACGCGCTGCAAAGCTCGCTCTCTGTTCCACGCTGCAAAGCTCGCTCTCTGTTCCACGCTGCAAAGCTTGCTCTCTGTTCCACGCTGCAAAGCTCGCTCTCTGTTCCACGCTGCAAAGCTCGCTCTCTATTCCACGCGCTGCAAAGCTCGCTCTCTGTTCCACGCTGCAAAGCTCGCTCTCTATTCCACGCGCTGCAAAGCTCGCTCTCTGTTCCACGCGCTGCAAAGCTCGCTCTCTATTCCACGCGCTGCAAAGCTCGCTCTCTATTCCACGCGCTGCAAAGCTCGCTCTCTATTCCACGCGCTGCAAAGCTCGCTCTCTATTCCACGCGCTGCAAAGCTCGCTCTCTATTCAACGCGCTGCAAAGCTCGCTCTCTATTCCACGCGCTGCAAAGCTCGCTCTCTATTCCACGCTGCAAAGCTCGCTCTCTGTTCCACGCTGCAAAGCTCGCTCTCTATTCCACGCTGCAAAGCTCGCTCTCTGTTCCACGCTGCAAAGCTCGCTCTCTATTCCACGCTGCAAAGCTCGCTCTCTATTGCACGCTGCAAAGCTCGCTCTCTGTTCCACGCGCTGCAAAGCTCGCTCTCTATTCCACGCTGCAAAGCTCGCTCTCTATTCCACGCGTTGCAAAGCTCGCTCTCTGTTCCACGCGCTGCAAAGCTCGCTCTCTATTCCACGCGCTGCAAAGCTCGCTCTCTATTCCACGCTGCAAAGCTCGCTCTCTATTCCACGCGCTGCAAAGCTCGCTCTCTATTCCACACGCTGCAAAGCTCGCTCTCTATTCCACACGCTGCAAAGCTCGCTCTCTATTCCACGCTGCAAAGCTCGCTCTCTGTTCCACGCGCTGCAAAGCTCGCTCTCTATTCCACGCTGCAAAGCTCGCTCTCTATTCCACGCGCTGCAAAGCTCGCTCTCTATTCCACGCGTTGCAAAGCTCGCTCTCTGTTCCACGCGCTGCAAAGCTCGCTCTCTATTCCACACGCTGCAAAGCTCGCTCTCTATTCCACGCTGCAAAGCTCGCTCTCTATTCCACGCGCTGCAAAGCTCGCTCTCTATTCCACACGCTGCAAAGCTCGCTCTCTATTCCATGCTGCAAAGCTCGCTCTCTGTTCCACGCGCTGCAAAGCTCGCTCTCTATTCCACGCGCTGCAAAGCTCGCTCTCTATTCCACGCTGCAAAGCTCGCTCTCTATTCCACGCGGTGCAAAGCTCGCTCTCTATTCCACACGCTGCAAAGCTCGCTCTCTATTCCACACGCTGCAAAGCTCGCTCTCTATTCCACGCTGCAAAGCTCGCTCTCTATTCCACGCGTTGCAAAGCTCGCTCTCTGTTCCACACGCTGCAAAGCTCGCTCTCTATTCCACACGCTGCAAAGCTCGCTCTCTATTCCACGCTGCAAAGCTCGCTCTCTATTCCACGCGCTGCAAAGCTCGCTCTCTATTCCACACGCTGCAAAGCTCGCTCTCTATTCCACGCTGCAAAGCTCGCTCTCTGTTCCACGCGCTGCAAAGCTCGCTCTCTATTCCACGCGCTGCAAAGCTCGCTCTCTATTCCACGCTGCAAAGCTCGCTCTCTATTCCACGCGCTGCAAAGCTCGCTCTCTATTCCACACGCTGCAAAGCTCGCTCTCTATTCCACACGCTGCAAAGCTCGCTCTCTATTCCACGCTGCAAAGCTCGCTCTCTATTCCACACGCTGCAAAGCTCGCTCTCTATTCCACACGCTGCAAAGCTCGCTCTCTATTCCACGCTGCAAAGCTCGCTCTCTATTCCACGCGCTGCAAAGCTCGCTCTCTGTTCCACGCGCTGCAAAGCTCGCTCTCTATTCCACGCGCTGCAAAGCTCGCTCTCTATTCCACGCTGCAAAGCTCGCTCTCTGTTCCACGCTGCAAAGCTCGCTCTCTATTCCACGCGCTGCAAAGCTCGCTCTCTATTCCACGCTGCAAAGCTCGCTCTCTATTCCACGCGCTGCAAAGCTCGCTCTCTGTTCCACGCTGCAAAGCTCGCTCTCTGTTCCACGCTGCAAAGCTCGCTCTCTGTTCCACGCTGCAAAGCTCGCTCTCTGTTCCACGCTGCAAAGCTCGCTCTCTATTCCACGCGCTGCAAAGCTCGCTCTCTATTCCACGCTGCAAAGCTCGCTCTCTGTTCCACGCTGCAAAGCTCGCTCTCTATTCCACGCGCTGCAAAGCTCGCTCTCTATTCCACGCTGCAAAGCTCGCTCTCTATTCCACGCGCTGCAAAGCTCGCTCTCTATTCCACGCTGCAAAGCTCGCTCTCTGTTCCACGCTGCAAAGCTCGCTCTCTGTTCCACGCTGCAAAGCTCGCTCTCTGTTCCACGCGCTGCAAAGCTCGCTCTCTATTCCACGCTGCAAAGCTCGCTCTCTGTTCCACGCTGCAAAGCTCGCTCTCTGTTCCACGCTGCAAAGCTCGCTCTCTGTTCCACGCTGCAAAGCTCGCTCTCTGTTCCTAGGGGCTCCAGTGGACCAGGCTTGTAGGATTGCCTGGCGGAGAGGTGCAGCTTCACAGCACACTGCAGAGGGGCCACAGGCGGCACAGTTTTATTGTACAGCTCGCAGCCCAGTCACAGAGCAGAGTTACAGTATCTCACTGCACTAAGGTCAAATAGTTCTGGTTTCTTCCCACGCAGACCCAGCGACTCTATCAGCGGCCGACTGCACGCAGCACCCAGCACGCAGCACGCAGCACCCAGCACCCAGCACGCAGCACCCAGCTACTCTATCACCGGCCGACTGCACGCAGCACGCAGACCCAGCGACTCTATCAGCGGCCGACTGCACGCAGCACGCAGCACGCAGCACGCAGCACCCAGCACCCAGCACGCAGCACCCAGCTACTCTATCACCGGCCGACTGCACGCAGCACGCAGCACCCAGCACGCAGCACCCAGCACCCAGCACCCAGCTACTCTATCACCGGCCGACTGCACGCAGCACGCAGACCCAGCGACTCTATCAGCGGCCGACTGCACGCAGCACGCAGCACGCAGCACGCAGCACGCAGCACCCAGCACCCAGCACGCAGCACCCAGCTACTCTATCACCGGCCGACTGCACGCAGCACGCAGACCCAGCGACTCTATCAGCGGCCGACTGCACGCAGCACCCAGCACGCAGCACGCAGCACCCAGCACCCAGCACGCAGCACCCAGCTACTCTATCACCGGCCGACTGCACGCAGCACGCAGACCCAGCGACTCTATCAGCGGCCGACTGCACGCAGCACCCAGCACCCAGCACCCAGCACCCAGCACCCAGCACCCAGCACGCAGCACCCAGCTACTCTATCACCGGCCGACTGCACGCAGCACCCAGCACGCAGCACGCAGCACGCAGCACCCAGCACCCAGCACGCAGCACCCAGCTACTCTATCACCGGCCGACTGCACGCAGCACCCAGCACGCAGCACGCAGCACCCAGCACCCAGCACGCAGCACCCAGCTACTCTATCACCGGCCGACTGCACGCAGCACGCAGCACGCAGACCCAGCGACTCTATCAGCGGCCGACTGCACGCAGCACGCAGCACGCAGCACCCAGCACCCAGCACCCAGCACCCAGCACCCAGCGACTCTATCACCGGCCGACTGCACGCAGCACGCAGACCCAGCGACTCTATCAGCGGCCGACTGAAGTGTCTGGGAGATATTAGGAAGGCAGCCATGCTGAACCACTGGGTGCGCAGCACGCAGCACACAGCAGCACTGGGTGCACACCACACACCACACACCACACACCACACACCACAGCAGAGAGCAGCACGGTGTGCACACCACACACCACACACCACACATCACACACCACAGCAGAGAGCAGCACGGTGTGCACATCACACACCACACACCACAGCAGAGAGCAGCACGGTGAGCACACCACACACCACACACCACACACCACAGCAGAGAGCAGCACGGTGTGCACATCACACACCACACACCACAGCAGAGAGCAGCACGGTGTGCACACCACACACCACACACCACACACCACAGCAGAGAGCAGCACGGTGTGCACACCACACATCACACACCACACACCACACACCACACACCACAGCAGAGAGCAGCACGGTGTGCACATCACACACCACACACCACAGCAGAGAGCAGCACGGTGTGCACACCACACACCACACACCACACACCACAGCAGAGAGCAGCACGGTGTGCACATCACACACCACACACCACAGCAGAGAGCAGCACGGTGTGCACACCACACACCACACACCACACACCACAGCAGAGAGCAGCACGGTGTGCACACCACACATCACACACCACACACCACACACCACACACCACAGCAGAGAGCAGCACGGTGTGCACATCACACACCACACACCACAGCAGAGAGCAGCACGGTGTGCACACCACACACCACACACCACACACCACAGCAGAGAGCAGCACGGTGTGCACACCACACATCACACACCACACACCACACACCACACACCACAGCAGAGAGCAGCAGGGGGTCTCATGCGGCCTAATCGCTATGGAAGATAATGTTCACTTTTTAGCTGCACTCGTCCATCTTTGCAGGAAAGGCAATACCCCCCTCCCCCCAGTATCAGCCCCCCTCCCCACAGTATCAGCCCCCCTCCCCCCAGTATCAGCCCCCCTCCCCACAGTATCAGCCCCCCTCCCACCAGTATCAGCCCCCCTCCCAACAGTATCAGCCCCCCTCCCACCATATCAGCCCCCCTCCCACCAGTATCAGCCCCCCTCCACACAGTATCAGCCCCCCTCCCAACAGTATCAGCCCCCCTCCCCACAGTATCAGCCCCCCTCCCACCAGTATCAGCCCCCCTCCCCCCAGTATCAACCCCCCTCCCACCAGTATCAGCCCCCCTCCCACCAGTATCAGCCCCCCTCCCCACAGTATCAGCCCCCCTCCCAACAGTATCAGCCCCCCTCCCCCCAGTATCAACCCCCCTCCCACCAGTATCAGCCCCCCTCCCAACAGTATCAGCCCCCCTCCCCCCAGTATCAACCCCCCTCCCACCAGTATCAGCCCCCCTCCCCACAGTATCAGCCCCCCTCCCACCAGTATCAGCCCCGCTGCCCACAGTATCAGCCCCCCTCCCCACAGTATCAGCCCACAGTATCAGCCCCCCTCCCCACAGTATCAGCCCCCCTCCTCCCAGTATCAGCCCCCCTCCCACCAGTATCAGCCCCCCTCCCCCCAGTATCAACCCCCCTCCCACCAGTATCAGCCCCCCTCCCCACAGTATCAGCCCCCCTCCCACCAGTATCAGCCCCCCTCCCCACAGTATCAGCCCACAGTATCAGCCCCCCTCCCCACAGTATCAGCCCCCCTCCCCCCCAGTATCAGCCCCCCTCGTCCCAGTATCAGCTCCCCTCCCACCAGTAACAGCCCTCCTCCCCCCAGTATCAGCCCCCCTCCGCACAATATCAGCCCCCCTCCCCACAGTGTCAGCCCCCCTCCCCCCAGTATCAGCCCCCCTCCCCACAGTATCAGCCCACAGTATCAGCCCACAGTATCAGCCCCCCTCCCCCCCAGTATCAGCCCCCCGCCCCCCCAGTATCAGCCCCCCTCGTCCCAGTATCAGCTCCCCTCCCACCAGTATCAGCCCTCCTCCCCCCAGTATCAGCCCACCTCCCACAGTATCAGCCCCCCTCCCACCAGTATCAGCCCTCCTCCCACCAGTATCAGCCCCCCTCCCCCCAGTATCAACCCCCCTCCCACCAGTATCCGCCCCCCTCCCCACAGTATCAGCCCCCCTCCCACCAGTATCAGCCCCCCTCCCACCAGTATCAGCCCCCCTCCCACCAGTATCAGCCCCCCTCCCACCAGTATCAGCCCCCCTCCCACCAGTATCAACCCCCCTCCCACCAGTATCAGCCCACCTCCCCACAGTATCAGCCCCCCTCCCACCAGTAACAGCCCTCCTCCCCCCAGTATCAGCCCCCCTCCGCACAATATCAGCCCCCCTCCCCACAGTGTCAGCCCCCCTCCCCCCAGTATCAGCCCCCCAGCCCACAGTATCAGCCCCCCTCCCCCCCAGTATCAGCCCCCCTCGTCCCAGTATCAGCTCCCCTCCCCCCAGTATCAACCCCCCTCCCACCAGTATCTGCCCCCCTCCCCACAGTATCAGCCCCCCTCCCACCAGTATCAGCCCCGCTGCCCACAGTATCAGCCCCCCTCCCACCATATCAGCCCCCCTCCCACCAGTATCAGCCCCCCTCCCCACAGTATCAGCCCCCCTCCCAACAGTATCAGCCCCCCTCCCCACAGTATCAGCCCCCCTCCCACCAGTATCAGCCCCCCTCCCCCCAGTATCAACCCCCCTCCCACCAGTATCAGCCCCCCTCCCACCAGTATCAGCCCCCCTCCCCACAGTATCAGCCCCCCTCCCAACAGTATCAGCCCCCCTCCCCCCAGTATCAACCCCCCTCCCACCAGTATCAGCCCCCCTCCCAACAGTATCAGCCCCCCTCCCCCCAGTATCAACCCCCCTCCCACCAGTATCAGCCCCCCTCCCCACAGTATCAGCCCCCCTCCCACCAGTATCAGCCCCGCTGCCCACAGTATCAGCCCCCCTCCCCACAGTATCAGCCCACAGTATCAGCCCCCCTCCCCACAGTATCAGCCCCCCTCCTCCCAGTATCAGCCCCCCTCCCACCAGTATCAGCCCCCCTCCCCCCAGTATCAACCCCCCTCACACCAGTATCAGCCCCCCTCCCCACAGTATCAGCCCCCCTCCCACCAGTATCAGCCCCGCTGCCCACAGTATCAGCCCCCCTCCCCACAGTATCAGCCCCCCTCCCCACAGTATCAGCCCACAGTATCAGCCCCCCTCCCCACAGTATCAGCCCCCCTCCCCCCCAGTATCAGCCCCCCTCGTCCCAGTATCAGCTCCCCTCCCACCAGTAACAGCCCTCCTCCCCCCAGTATCAGCCCCCCTCCGCACAATATCAGCCCCCCTCCCCACAGTGTCAGCCCCCCTCCCCCCAGTATCAGCCCCCCTCCCCACAGTATCAGCCCACAGTATCAGCCCACAGTATCAGCCCCCCTCCCCCCCAGTATCAGCCCCCCTCCCCCCCAGTATCAGCCCCCCTCGTCCCAGTATCAGCTCCCCTCCCACCAGTATCAGCCCTCCTCCCCCCAGTATCAGCCCACCTCCCACAGTATCAGCCCCCCTCCCACCAGTATCAGCCCTCCTCCCACCAGTATCAGCCCCCCTCCCCCCAGTATCAACCCCCCTCCCACCAGTATCCGCCCCCCTCCCCACAGTATCAGCCCCCCTCCAACCAGTATCAGCCCCCCTCCCACCAGTATCAGCCCCCCTCCCACCAGTATCAGCCCCCCTCCCACCAGTATCAGCCCCCCTCCCACCAGTATCAACCCCCCTCCCACCAGTATCAGCCCACCTCCCCACAGTATCAGCCCCCCTCCCACCAGTAACAGCCCTCCTCCCCCCAGTATCAGCCCCCCTCCGCACAATATCAGCCCCCCTCCCCACAGTGTCAGCCCCCCTCCCCCCAGTATCAGCCCCCCAGCCCACAGTATCAGCCCCCCTCCCCCCCAGTATCAGCCCCCCTCGTCCCAGTATCAGCTCCCCTCCCCCCAGTATCAACCCCCCTCCCACCAGTATCTGCCCCCCTCCCCACAGTATCAGCCCCCCTCCCACCAGTATCAGCCCCGCTGCCCACAGTATCAGCCCCCCTCCCCACAGTATCAGCCCCCCTCCCCCCAGTATCAGCCCCCCTCCCCCCCAGTATCAGCCCCCCTCGTCCCAGTATCAGCCCCCCTCCCCACAGTATCAGCCCCCCTCCCACCAGTATCAGCCCCGCTGCCCACAGTGTCAGCCCCCCTCCCCCCAGTATCAGCCCCCCTCCCCACAGTATCAGCCCACAGTATCAGCCCCCCTCCCCCCCAGTATCAGCCCCCCTCCCCCCCAGTATCAGCCCCCCTCGTCCCAGTATCAGCTCCCCTCCCACCAGTATCAGCCCTCCTCCCCCCAGTATCAGCCCACCTCCCACAGTATCAGCCCCCCTCCCACCAGTATCAGCCCCCCTCCCACCAGTATCAGCCCCCCTCCCCCCAGTATCAACCCCCCTCCCACCAGTATCCGCCCCCCTCCCCACAGTATCAGCCCCCCTCCCACCAGTATCAGCCCCCCTCCCACCAGTATCAGCCCCCATCCCACCAGTATCAGCCCCCCTCCCACCAGTATCAACCCCCCTCCCACCAGTATCAGCCCACCTCCCCACAGTATCAGCCCCCCTCCCACCAGTATCAGCCCTCCTCCCCCCAGTATCAGCCCACCTCCCACCAGTATCAGCCCCCCTCCCACCAGTATCAGCCCCCCTCCCACCAGTATCAGCCCCCCTCCCCCCAGTATCAACCCCCCTCCCACCAGTATCAGCCCCCCTCCCCACAGTATCAGCCCCCCTCCCACCAGTATCAGCCCCCCTCCCCACAGTATCAGCCCCCCTCCCACCAGTATCAGCCCCCCTCCCCACAGTATCAGCCCCCCTCCCACCAGTATCAGCCCCCCTCCCCACAGTATCAGCCCCCCTCCCACCAGTATCAGCCCTCCTCCCCCCAGTATCAGCCCCCCCCCCGCACAATATCAGCCCCCCTCCGCACAATATCAGCCCCCCTCCCCACAGTGTCAGCCCACCTCCCCCCAGTGTCAGCCCACCTCCCACCAGTATCAGCCCCCCTCCCCACAGTATCAGCCCCCCTCCCCACAGTATCAGCCCACCTCCCCACAGTATCAGCCCCCCTCCCCACAGTATCAGCCCCCCTCCCCACAGTATCAGCCTCCCTCCCACCAGTATCATCCCAGTTATTTGTATTGTATTGTATGTCTGTATTTATATAGCGCCAAAAGTGTACTCAGCGCTTCACAAAGAATACAGTACAGGGAATTAAAATGATACAATAAGTGCAGCAAAATCAGACAATAGGAAAGGAAATCCCTGCCCCGAAGAGCTTACAATCTAAGAGATATGGTGGGAGACTTACAGAGACAGCAGGTAAGGGAGTGCTGTAGATGGCAGTGCTTGGTCACAGTGGGTGATAGGAGTGACTGAGTGTGGGACAGTAACCATGAGTGCAGGCTGTTGGGATGCTTAACTTGTGGGGTGAGTTTTAAGGTTAGTCAGTATTAAATCAGAAGGTTAACACCATTTACAGGGGAAGAGATGGCAGGCTGCATGGGTGATATCAGGTGTGTGGGGCTCTGTGTATAAAGACGTACGTCTGCGCTGATGCAAGTCTATTTCTACTGTTATAGAATTTGGCGCACGGGATAGAAACGAGACTTACGTCACCTTTAACGTGACGGAGAAAACCAACGCAGAAACCCGTCAAGAAATGTTGAGCAAGCCGCACATTCCTTAATACACAGAGCTGCGCCAATGTGCAAATGTTACCACGCTCTAACGCCTCCCACGCGCTCCACCAACCACTCACGTCCTCGAAGACAGACGCAGAGGTCGCTGAGAATGGTGCAAGCAAGGTTAATACATAGACGATGTCTGTGGCGGGTATATTTTAGTGTGAGTTGCGACAAAATAACTTTGCGCCCGAATTTGCCCTTTGATACAGAGCCCTTAGTGCAGCTACTTGGCCATTCCCAGTATCTCTCCTAAGGAGCTTAGTCCCGGAGCCGTGCCCAGCACGTGTCCAACTGGACCGGTATCACACAAGCGTAGGCACGCACGTTGCTTTGAACGCGTGCTTTCTGGCACAGGTGGAGTTCAGTAACCAGATTCCAGCATCTCTTGACACACGTATGGATCTGTCACACGTAGATGGATATGACACATGTATGGATCTGTCACACGTATGGATCTGACACACGTATGGATCTGTCACACGTAGATGGAAACCCTCCACCAAACAGTGACTTCCACCAGGAAATAATGTAACATGTCATCAAAACTCGCTACTAATGTGTAATGAGAGGAAACAGGTACACGGCGGATTCCAGCTACCTCTAGGGCCTCACATTATATGGGGACATTTCTGCCTGTTGGGGTTTGTGATAGAGGTTCTGGTCTCTGAAGTGGGAAGAACAGTTTCTCACCCCTTGTAATATATTGCACAATGTTAACGAGGAGACTATATTAATTACACGGGCATCACGGAATCTCAATTCTGTGCGCATACAATCTCCGACTGAAATGTTTGTAGCCTGCATAGCATCTTATTCACTGCAGGTAACGTATACACCGCAGGATATCTGACAGTCCAGCGTTTAATTGCACTGTATATAAGACACATCTGCACTCCTTTCCAAATATACTCCTCTTCTGTCACACCCCTTCATTGCCAGTAGCGAGCAGGTCATTGAGTTCTCTTGGTTGCTTTGCAATGCGTTGCTGGCTCCTCTTGGAGTGTAGGGGTTAATTAGCACTTGCAATTATTTCCAGCGGACACACGAACATTGCAATATTAATGGGAAAAACAGGCTAAGTATGTAAATTGCGTCCGGCGTCCGATATTAACCCTTCACCCCCTGACAGTTACTTTTCTGTCTCACGCCATCTTTGGTTTTCTGCTAAGCCGAGTTACCAAGCAACTGTCCCTCCGAACACACCGTTCCAAAATATCGCAACACAAAGATGTTATTTAGAAGGAAAGTGGGCCTCCTGCTAGGGTAACAAGCCCCGGCTGGTGTTATAACGAGGGGCCGCGCAGCAGCATAATCTGTGCATCCAAGTACTAACCAGCCACGGAGCGAGAACACGCTATATACACTGTGTCAGGTCCCGACTCCACGGACACTTTTATTATAAATGGCCCATGTCTTTTGGGGTTCAGCTCCCCAGAGTAGCCAGTGACCGGGGATAGAAGATGGCCTCTCCAGCTGGACCCGGGATTTGGGTTGGAACACACAATATGGGTATAAACACGACGTTTGTAGCGTCGCCGGGGGAAGTGCAGTCGGCAGTAGCCAGGTCTTCTGGAATAAGTCATTTTGTTTGAGGTAAATATATCTACTATATATTTCTGAAAGCACTGTATGTCTGCGTCCCTAGCGGCAATCTCATTGGTCCCTTGGCCTGCCCGCCCCCGCACACCTCTCATTGGCCTGAGGCAGAGTGACGGGCAAAAAAAAAACACACACACACCCCTCACACACACACACACACACACCCCCCTCACACACACACACACCCCTCACACAAACACACACACACACACACACACACACCCCTCACACACACACACACACACACCCCCCTCACACACACACACACACACCCTCACTCTCCCCCGTCAGTTGGACCGCAGCTCACCTTCCACACACACCCCCCCCCCCTCCTCTCCCGGTGCCCCTCTCTCCCCCCACCTCACCCAAATCCCCACGCTCCGCAACATCCCCAGCCGCACCCTCACCGTGCGCCGCGGCCCTCCTGCTCAGCAGCAAACTCCAGGCTCCTCCACCCTCGCGGCACGGCCCGGGCCTTTTGCTCTCCCCCTCACGTGCGCCGCTACCGGAGAGGGGAAGCGCGGCGCGGGATTCCCCCTCACGTGCGCCGCTACCGGAGAGGGGAAGCGCGGCGCGGGATTCCCCCTCACGTGCGCCGCTACCGGAGAGGGGAAGCGCGGAGCGGGACTCCCCCTCACGTGCGCCGCTACCGGAGAGGGGAAGCGCGGCGCGGGACTCCCCCTCACGTGCGCCGCTAACGGAGAGGGGAAGCGCGGCGCGAGACTCCCCCTCACGTGCGCCGGCTCCCGGACGGAGGGGAAGCGCGGTGCGGGTCTCCTGCCACTCTTGCCCCCCCCCAGCTTCCCGAACTCACCTCCTGCCCCAGCCAGATGCCACGGGGTCAAGGTAAGTCTCCCACCCACGCACTGTCACCCAGTCACCCACACACCCACCCAGTCACTTTCACCCAGTCACCCACCCAGTCACTCAGTCACCCACCCACTCAGTCACCCACCCACTCAGTCACCCACCCAGTCACTTTCACCCAGTCACCCACCCACTCAGTCACCCACCCACTCAGTAACCCACCCACCCACTCACTTAGTCACCCCAAAACTCACTTAGTCACCCACACACTCACTCAGTCACCCACCCACTCACTCAGTCACCCACTCACTCAGTCAAGTAACCCACCCACCCAGTCACCCACCCACCCAGTAACCTACCCACCCAGTCAAAGTCACCCACCCAGTCACCCACCCATTCAGTCAGTCACCCACTCACCCACCCAGTCAGTCACCCACTCAGTCAGTCACCCACTCAGTCACCCACCCAGTCAGTCACCCACTCACTCACCCAGTCAGTCACCCACTCACCCAGTCAGTCACCCACTCAGTCACCCACCCAGTCAGTCACCCACTCACCCACCCAGTCAGTCTCCCACTCACCCACCCAGTCAGTCTCCCACTCACCCACCCAGTCAGTCTCCCACTCACCCACCCAGTCAGTCTCCCACTCACCCACCCAGTCAGTCTCCCACTCACCCACCCAGTCAGTCTCCCACTCACCCACCCAGTCAGTCTCCCACTCACCCACCCAGTCAGTCTCCCACCCAGTCAGTCTCCCACCCAGTCAGTCTCCCACCCAGTCAGTCTCCCACCCAGTCAGTCTCCCACTCAGTCAGTCTCCCACTCAGTCTCCCACTCAGTCTCCCACTCACCCACCCATTCAGTTTCCCACTCACCCACCCATTCAGTTTCCCACTCACCCACCCATTCAGTTTCCCACTCACCCACCCATTCAGTTTCCCACTCACCCACCCATTCAGTTTCCCACTCATCCACCCATTCAGTTTCCCACTCACCCACCCATTCAGTCTCCCACTCACCCACCCATTCAGTCTCCCACTCACCCACCCATTCAGTCTTCCACTCACCCACCCATTCAGTCTCCCACTCACCCACCCATTCAGTCTCCCACTCACCACCCATTCAGTCTCACACTCACCCACCCATTCAGTCTCACACTCACCCACCCATTCAGTCTCACACTCACCCACCCATTCAGTCTCACCCAAAACCACCCAGTCTCACCCAAAACCACCCACCCAGTCACTGACCCCACCCACCCACTCACCGACCGCACCCACCCACCGACCCCACCTACCCACTCACTGACCCACCCAGTCACCGACCCACCCAGTCACCGACCCTGAAAAAGTCACCCAGTCACCGACCCACCCACCCACCCAAAGTCACCCACCCACCCAAAGTCACCCACCCACCGACCCAAAGTCATCCACCCCCCGACCCAACTCACCCACCCACCGACCCAACTCACCCACCCAACCACCAACCCAAAGTGACCCACCGACCCAAAGTCACCCACCCACCGACCCAAAGTCAAACCGACCAAAAGTCACCCACCCACCCACCGACCCAAAGTCACCCACCCACCAACCCAAAGTCACCCACCCACCGACCCAAAGTCACCCACCCACCGACCCAAAGTCACCCACCCACCGACCCAAAGTCACACACCCACCGACCCAAAGTCACCCACCCAAAGTCACCCACCCACCGACCCAAAGTCAAACCGACCCAAAGTCACCCACCCAGTCACCGACCCAGTCACCCACTCACTCACCAACCCACCCACCCACTCAGTCAAGTGTCACCCACCCACCCACCCACACAGTCACCCACACAGTCAGTCAACTCAGTCACCCACCTAGCTGTCAAGGGGGGGGGGGAAGCCTAACCCTGTCGTACGCCCCCCCCAAAATTACATCCCGGGCAACGCCGGGTCTCTCAGCTAGTAACAAATAAAGCTTTGAGAACGTGCACGAACCACCTCCAGCAGGTGCAGAATTGTGAGATCCTGACCCAAGGGCTTACACTCTATTATTTGGACAAGCTCAACAGAAGCCTGCCGCTCAACCTATACTAAATGACCTGTACATATCTAATGTAAATGTTCTGCACGAGGGAAGAAAGCAACTGGAAATCCAACAACTTTGTGAAATCCTATGTGTTTCACAAGGAAGAATCTCTCAGTGTGCACTCTGCCTATGTAATGGTGAATGCTGCAGAGTCAAATGCCCAGAACATATCAGAACAACAAAGGGAGTGCATGGATCCCAGGAGAGCGCACTAACAGGAAACAATAATACAATGTTATTAACATATATATCGTGTATTAAAAGTGACATACAAGTGAGAGTGTACAATGTGAATAAAATCCTCTCAGTGATAGCGGACACACTACTGCAGTCTAGTAAGGGAAATAGGGTAGGTTGTATCTCATAAGGTCTGTAAGATCTAAGACGAGAGAGAGCAGTGGAGGTGAAAGGGGTGGGAAGGAGACGGTGATGGGCAGAGCGCAGGAGATGAGCGGCAGCAGAGCGAGAGATCAGAGCTGATATGTCGGGAGGAGCAGGTGAGCAGAGAGTTTGGAGGAGGAGAACTTTGTGGGTGATGCAAAACTTGGTGGAAAATCAGGAGAGAGATTTAAAGCAGCCGTCCAAGCTGACGGTTTTATTTTTTTATTCCCCCCCTTTAATATGCGCTTCAATACAATCCACACAATGATGAGTAATGAGCTAAGTTGCCGATCGATCCGTTCTCTTGTGATCGATCGGTGAAGATTCGGCTCAGGGGTTCACTAAATGACTGCAGAGGAGTATTGACTCAGTATCTGTGACTTTGTAAATAGTTGCTATAGAAACAAAAAATGCTTGTTACATTATATTTTAAAAATGTCATTCAGAGTTGTTTTAACATGTTTCAAGTATTTTCTCATAGAACAGATCTGAGTTATTAATAAACACATGTAGGATATTGCTGGGTCTGTAGCTTTAAGGAGGAGATGAGCAGAAACTGTTCTGGGAGAAAGTGAAATTATTCTAGCAGCAGGATTATAGATAGACTGCAAAGGAGAAAGTTGTGAGGCAGGGAGGCCTGCTAGCAGTGTGTTACAGTAATCCAGACGGGAGAGGGTAAGGGCAGCATGAGAGATTTAGCAGTAGATTGAGGAAAGGGCGGATCTTGGTAATATTACAGAGGAAGAAGCGACAAGTGGGTGAGTGAAGGAAGGCAGGATAGATGGTGGAACCATTTACGCTGATGGAAAAGGGGGATATTGGGCAAGGTTTAGGGGGGGATATGAGGAGCTCAGTTTTAGACAGATTACATTTAAGGTGGCGGGGCACCATCCACGAGGAGATATCCAGGAGGCAATCCGAGACTACGGACTGGATTGCAGCAGTGAGGGTCGCGTGGATACATATCGCTCTGTATCACCTGCACAGAAAGGATACCTAAGAGCTCATGAGGTCACCAGGTGATAGTGTGTAGAGAGAGAGAGATGGGGAGGTCCCATGTGATAGTGTGCAGAGAGAGAGATGGGGAGGTCCCAGGTGATAGTGTGTAGAGAGAGAGATGGGGAGGTCCCAGGTGATAGTGTGCAGAGAGAGAGATGGGGAGGTCCCAGGTGATAGTGTGTAGAGAGAGAGATGGGGAGGTCCCAGGTGATAGTGTGTAGAGAGAGAGATGGGGAGGTCCCAGGTGATAGTGTGTAGAGAGAGAGAGATGGGGAGGTCCCAGGTGATAGTGTGTAGAGAGAGAGATGGGGAGGTCCCATGTGATAGTGTGCAGAGAGAGAGATGGGGAGGTCCCAGGTGATAGTGTGCAGAGAGAGAGATGGGGAGGTCCCAGGTGATAGTGTGCAGAGAGAGAGATGGGGAGGTCCCAGGTGATAGTGTGTAGAGAGAGAGATGGGGAGGTCCCAGGTGATAGTGTGTAGAGAGAGAGATGGGGAGGTCCCAGGTGATAGTGTGTAGAGAGAGAGAGATGGGGAGGTCCCAGGTGATAGTGTGTAGAGAGAGAGATGGGGAGGTCCCAGGTGATAGTGTGCAGAGAGAGAGATGGGGAGGTCCCAGAACTGAGCCCGGAGGTAAAACCAACAGACAGATCCCGGGAGTTTAGAATATCGACGGCAGCAGAGAGATCCCCGGCATTGCAATGTATTGTCTATTATATACCGGTCTGCAGAATTCTCCTCTCCAACCACGACTCAAATATTCACCAGACTTGGGGTCACTGGCAAAAAAAACACATATGAAATGGAAACGGTTCTGCTGCTAGTTTGGGGCGATACAAACCCTACAGCAAAGTGTGAGACACAGGCGGTGTATCACAGACACAGGCGGTGTATCACAGACACAGGCGGTGTATCACAGACACAGGCGGTGTATCACAGACACAGGCGGTGTATCACAGACACAGGCGGTGTATCACAGACACACATGGTGCATCACAGACACAGGCGGTGTATCACAGACACAGGCACAGGCGGTGTATCACAGGCACAGACACAGGCGGTGTATCACAGGCACAGACCCACAAGGAAAATACTCATGTTTTTGCTCAGATTTCCTGCATGGAAAATGTTTCATTCTTATCACACATTTCGCAGTGAAATCCTTCAGCGGTTTAGGGAAATACACTGTCTAAGAACATGAAAAGTAGAAGGGTACACTTCTTTTAACACCCTATGGTGTTCCTGCTTAGCATTTACAATGGCCTTTTAGATATAATTATAGGTAACACTCAAATCTATACAATATCTGACTTTTGTTTCTCTGAAAGCTGAAAAGATTTCTTTGCCATGATCTTTAATGCGCCCTCACACAAAACAATTATTCAAATGGGGGGAAAAAGCTTCATTCAGAACAAGCAATCTGGGAGAAAATACCATGTTTTATTGTGTTTTATGAATATAAAGCTAGCGCGTTTCCACAGTCGTTTGGTGCTGAAAAGGGCCATAAAATATCTTTATTTGCGATGTTTAACGAGTTTGAGCAATTACATAATTGGAGCTTCTGTACGTGAGAGATTCACTTTGCAGAAGAGGCGATTACATCACAAGATTGAGGGGCGCTGCGCCTCTTATTCTGAGGAGACAAAATCAAGACGCGCCTTTATCTGACCCCAAAGTTACAATGAACCGCCTGTGCTACAGGCATCAGCACCTCCTAATACCACCCAAACACCTCCTCACACGAACGCTCAGGACTATTTAAGGATGCCTGTTAGATATTAACAATGCCTAATGCCTTTTTTCCATTTGCAGGCCAATTAAAACATCGCCCCATTTATGTTACACTCGGCACATTGGTCCGTATTTATTAAGCAGCGCTCTGCTTTCTAGCGCTGTAAGGCCTCTTCTACAGGGGCAATATATACTGTGTATGTATGTGTGTATATAGATACAGATATCTAGATGATAGATAGATAGATAGATAGATAGATACATAGATAGATACATAGAAAAATACATAGATAGATACATAGATAGATCGATCTCTCCAGGCTGTGTGAGTTTCCGGGCGGATTCTGCAAGCGGTTGTAACACGGGGATTTCCCAATGATCTGTGCGCTCAGGGTGACAAAGGCGAGACCTTGTGTAAAGGCCGCTTTGCGCCCCGCGCTGTCCGCGTCTGATTAGAATACAGCGCGGGGCGCACAGCTACGCCATGAAAAATGACTTTATCTGGGAACAAGCTGCTCTCGTTCATGTCTCTCAGTGGCACAGACTTATTTCTGGCAGCAATTAATCATCCAAAAAAGGGTTTCCGGTCCAGTCTGCCGATGCCACATTTCTGTCCCGTGTTCTCTGTGTTTCATGTCATCTGAAAACGGGAAAATGACTGCCGTATACTGCGGGGATATGTATGTATGTATGTATGTATGTATGTATGTATGCATATCTTTATTTATATAGCGCCAAAAGTGTACTGAGCGCTTCACAAAGAAAACAGTACGGGGCATTATAATAATACAATAAGCGCAGCAAAATCATTCAATAGGAAAGGAAATCCCTGCCCCGAAGAGCTTACACTTTAAGTGGTATGATGGGAGACTTACAGAGACAGCAGGTGAGGGAGTAAGTGCTGTTGATGGCATATATATCCTATATCCCAAACCAACACTATATATACACTAACACTATCAACACTACCCTGTGTATAATACAGATACACGCTGCCCTGTGTATAAAAGATATACACGCTGCTCTGCATATAATACAGGTACACACGCTGCTCTGTGTATAATACAGATACACACGCTGCTCTGTGTATAATACAGATACACGCTGCCCTGTGTATAAAAGATATACACGCTGCTCTGCATATAATACAGGTACACACGCTGCTCTGTGTATAATACAGATACACACGCTGCTCTGTGTATAATACAGATACATACGCTGCTCTGCGTATAATACAGACACACACGCTGCTCTGTGTATAATACAGATACACACGCTGTTCTGTGTATAATACAGATACACACGCTGCTCTGCGTATAATACAGATACACTGCCCTGCGTATAATACAGATACACTGCCCTGCGTATAATACAGATACAATGCCCTGCTTATAATACAGATACACTGCCCCGCGTATAATACAGATACACTGCCCTGCTTATTATACATGCACCACACATGAATGGTTCTCCAGCAGTGAAGGGGTTAAATTTTCAGAGTGCAGTGTCTGGTCTCCCTGCAGCATATGGTGTTTCCCTTATCTCTCTTCCCTTCATACTGTGGCCTCACAGGACTGATAATGGGAGCTCCTGTCTGATACCAGCCAGTCCCTACAGTGGGGTTAGTAAGGCTCAGCTGGCATGCCGCCTCCCAGCTGCCCTCCCGGGAACATATATATATATATACCCATCCTTCCAGAGAGCCCATCGCTCCTCACCATATCCCTATACACAGAGCAGAGTGTGTACCTGTATATTACACAGAGCAGCGTGTATCTGTATATTGCTTAAAGCAGAGCAGCGTGTGTATCTGTATTATACACAGAGCAGAGCAGCGTGTGTATCTGTATTATACACAGAGCAGAGCAGCGTGTGTATCTGTATTATACACAGAGCAGCGTGTGTATCTGTATTATACACAGAGCAGCGTGTGTATCTGTATTATACACAGAGCAGCGTGTGTATCTGTATTATACACAGAGCAGCGTGTGTATCTGTATTATACGCAGAGCAGCGTGTGTATCTGTATTATACGCAGAGCAGTGTGTATCTGTATTATACGCAGAGCAGCGTGTGTATCTGTATTATACACAGAGCAGCGTGTGTATCTGTATTATACACAGAGCAGCGTGTGTATCTGTATTATACACAGAGCAGCGTGTGTATCTGTATTATACACAGAGCAGCGTGTGTATCTGTATTATACACAGAGCAGCGTGTGTATCTGTATTATACACAGAGCAGCGTGTGTATCTGTATTATACACAGAGCAGCGTGTGTATCTGTATTATACACAGAGCAGCGTGTGTATCTGTATTATACACAGAGCAGCGTGTGTATCTGTATTATACACAGAGCAGCGTGTGTATCTGTATTATACACAGAGCAGCGTGTGTATCTGTATTATACACAGAGCAGCGTGTGTATCTGTATTATACACAGAGCAGCGTGTGTATCTGTATTATACACAGAGCAGCGTGTGTATCTGTATTATACGCAGAGCAGTGTGTATCTGTATTATACGCAGAGCAGCGTGTGTATCTGTATTATACACAGAGCAGAGCAGCGTGTGTATCTGTATTATACACAGAGCAGAGCAGCGTGTATCTGTATTATACACAGAGCAGAGCAGCGTGTGTATCTGTATTATACACAGAGCAGCGTGTGTATCTGTATTATACGCAGAGCAGCGTGTGTATCTGTATTATACGCAGAGCAGCGTGTGTATCTGTATTATACACAGAGCGGAGCAGCGTGTGTATCTGTATTATACACAGAGTGGAGCAGCGTGTGTATCTGTATTATACACAGAGCAGAGCAGCGTGTGTATCTGTATTATACGCAGAGCGGAGCAGCGTGTGTATCTGTATTATACGCAGAGCAGCGTGTGTATCTGTATTATACACAGAGTGGAGCAGCGTGTGTATCTGTATTATACACAGAGCGGAGCAGCGTGTGTATCTGTATTATACACAGAGCAGAGCAGCGTGTGTATCTGTATTATACACAGAGCGGAGCAGCGTGTGTATCTGTATTATACACAGAGCAGAGCAGCGTGTGTATCTGTATTATATACAGAGCAGAGCAGCGTGTGTATCTGTATTATACACAGAGCAGAGCAGCGTGTGTATCTGTATTATACGCAGAGCAGTGTGTATCTGTATTATACACAGAGCGGAGCAGCGTGTGTATCTGTATTATACACAGAGCAGCGTGTGTATCTGTATTATACACAGAGCGGAGCAGCGTGTGTATCTGTATTATACACAGAGCAGCGTGTGTATCTGTATTATACACAGAGCAGAGCAGCGTGTGTATCTGTATTATACACAGAGCAGAGCAGCGTGTGTATCTGTATTATACACAGAGCGGAGCAGCGTGTGTATCTGTATTATACACAGAGCGGAGCAGCGTGTGTATCTGTATTATACACAGAGCGGAGCAGCGTGTGTATCTGTATTATATACAGAGCGGAGCAGCGTGTGTATCTGTATTATACGCAGAGCAGCGTGTGTATCTGTATTATACGCAGAGCAGCGTGTGTATCTGTATTATACGCAGAGCAGTGTGTATCTGTATTATACACAGAGCAGCATGTGTATCTGCATTATACACAAAGCAGCGTGTGTATCTGTATTATACACAGAGCAGCGTGTATCTGTATTATATGCAGAGCAGTGTGTATCTGTATTATACGCAGAGCAGCGTGTATCTGTATTATACACAGAGCAGTGTGTATCTGTATTATACACAGAGCAGTGTGTATCTGCATTATACACTGAGCAGCGTGTATCTGTATTATACGCAGAGCAGTGTGTATCTGTATTATACACAGAGCAGCGTGTGTATCTGTGTTATAGGCAGAGAAGTATGTGTAGCATCTCTGTGCTGCGGAGACTCTGTGCTGAAGCGTCTCTGTGATTTCCATAATAAAGGTACAGAAAAGAACTTAGGAAGTATTGTATTGTATTGTATGTCTTTATTTATATAGCGCCATTAATGTACACAGCGCTTCACAGTAGTAATACATGTGGTAATCATATAAATAACAGATAATATAAATAACAGATCATGGGAATAAGTGCTTCAGACATAAAAGTAACATTAAGGAAGAGGAGTCCCTGCCCCGAGGAGCTTACAGTCTAATTGTTAGGTAGGGAGAACGTACAGAGACAGTAGGAGGGAGTTCTGGTAAGTGCATCTGCAGGGGGCCAAGCTTTATGTATCATGTGTTCAGAATATCCACAGTGCTATTCATATGCTTCTTTAAGCAATTGTGTCTTAAGTTGTGTCTTAAAGGGGGATAGAGAAGGTGCTAGTCGGGTACTGAGGGGAAGGGCATTCCAGAGGTGCGGGGCAGTCAGTGAGAAGGGTTTAAGGCGGGAGAGGGCTTTAGATACAAAGGGGGTAGAAAGAAGACATCCTTGAGAAGAACGCAAGAGTCTGGATGGTGCATAACGAGAAATTAGGGATGAGATGTAAGAAGGGGCAGAGGAGGGTAAAGCTTTAAAAGTGAAAAGAAGAATGGAGTGTGAGGTGCGGGATTTGATCGGAAGCCAGGAGAGGGATTTCATGAGGGGAGATGCTGAGACAGATCTAGGAAAGAGCAGAGCGATTCTGGCAGCAGCGTTTAGGATAGATTGTAGGGGAGACAGGTGAGAGGCAGGAAGGCCGGACAGCAGGAGGTTACAGTAATCAAGACGGGAGAGAATGAGGGCCTGAGTCAGAGTTTTAGCAGTCGAGCAACAGAGGAAAGGGCGTATCTTAGTTATATTGCGGAGGAAAAAGCGACAGGTTTTAGAAATGTTTTGAATGTGAGGGGCGAATGTGAGAGAGGGGTCGAGTGTGACCCCTAGGCAGCGTGCTTGGGCTACTGGGTGAATGATCGTAGTTCCAACAGTAATGTGGAAGGAGGCAGTAGGCCAGGTTTGGGAGGAAGTATGAGGAGCTCTGTTTTAGCCATGTTGAGTTTAAGGCGGCGGAGGGCCATCCAGGATGATATAGCAGAGAGACATTCAGAAACTTTGGTTTGTACAGCAGGTGTAAGGTCGGGTGTTGAAAAGTATATTTGTGTGTGTCATCAGCATAGAGGTGATATTTAAACCCAAAAGATGTTATTAGGTCACCTAGAGAGAGTGTGTACAGAGAAAAGAGAAGAGGTCCCAGGACAGAGCCCTGGGGTACCCCCACAGAGAGATCAATAGAGGAGGAGGAGGTGTTAGCAGAAGAGACACTGAAAGTATGATGGGAGAGGTAGGATGAGATCCAGGAGAGAGCTTTGTTCCGAATACCAAAAGTATGGAGTAATAAAAGAAAAGAGGTACCAGGCCCCTCTGGCAGAGAAGGAGTTAATGACGTCACAATCTGTCACCAGGCAGAGGTGGTAAAAGGAAAACAATCTCCCTGCGGAATTACCAAAGCACAATTCAATTAGCTCCAGTGTAAATCTGAAGTACCCACTTTGCACACGTTCCATGCACAGTCTGATAAATATGTATAAATATGTATAAATATATATAAATATGCATCATCTCTAGTGGAATAAAACAGACTAGATGTCTAGTGTCTGAATTCATTAACCTTTTCACTCCTGATTCTCACTTCTCTCTCATCTTCCTGCAGAAAAACTGCTACAAAACACAGCAGCTGGTTCATTGAAGAACAAAAAGTTTAATTAAAAGCTACAATATGTGATACTTTGTTATAGGGTAGTCACCCTGCATGTTCGTCCTCTTTAAGGTTGAGTCCATAGAGACTTCAGACGTGCGGAGGCGCGCGGAGGCTGAGGGAAAGCGGGTGCTTTCCCTGGCAGGTGCTTTCTCTGGCCAAGCGTGCGGAAGCGTGCGCGAGCCCCTGCTAAAGCCGCTCTCATTGCGGCGCGGGCCTCCTGCCCCAACCTGCCACTCTTGCCCCCCCGCCAACTGCCTGAACCCACCTTCTGCCCCAGCCAGATGCCACGGGGATATCAGTGCCAGGAGGGAACCGTCTCCCGCCAGGAACCACCACCCGGTCAAGGTAAGTCACCCACTGTCACCCACCCACCGTCTCCCACCCACTGTCACCCAGTTACCCACCCACTGTCAACAAGTCAAAGTCACCCACCCACACAGTCACCCACCCACACAGTCACTCATCCACACAGTCACCCACCCACACAGTCACCCACTCACTCACCCACCCAGTCACCCACACACTCACCCACACACTCACTCACCCAACCACCCAGTCAACCCACTCAGTCACTCACTCACTCAGTCACCCACCAAATCATCCACCCACCCACCCACCCACCCACCCAGTCAACCCACTCAGTCACACACTCACTCAGTTACCCACCCACCCACTCAACTCAGTCACCCACCCACTCAGTCAGTCAGGACCCACTCAGTCACGCACCCAGTCAGTCAGTCAGTCACCCACCCAGTCAGTCAGTCACCCACCCAGTCAGTCACCCACCCAGTCAGTCAGTCAGTCACCCACCCAGTCAGTCACCCACCCAGTCAGTCACCCACCCACCCAGTCAAAAGACACCCACCCAGTCATCATATCAGAATGATGAAGAATAAAATGCTGAGAAGTTCCAAGTGAGAGCACGGAGGCGTTCTCACAGGTACATAATGTACATCTCTATATCTCAGTGTGCACGGAGGCGCTCTCACAGATACATAATGTACATCTCTATATCTCAGTGTGCACGGAGGCGCTCTCACAGATACATAATGTACATCCCTATATCTCAGTGTGCACGGAGACGCTCTCACAGATACATAATGTACATCTCTATATCTCAGTGTGCACGGAGGCGTTCTCACAGATACATAATGTACATCTCTATATCTCAGTGTGCACGGAGGCGCTCTCACAGATACATAATGTACATCTCCCTATATCTCAGTGTGCACGGAGATGCTCTCACAGATACATAATGTACATCTCTATATCTCAGTGTGCACGGAGGCGCTCTCACAGATACATAATGTACATCTCTATATCTCAGTGTGCACGGAGGCGCTCTCACAGATACATAATGTACATCCCTATATCTCAGTGTGCACGGAGGCGCTCTCACAGATACATAATGTACATCTCCCTATATCTCAGTGTGCACGGAGACGCTCTCACAGATAAAATAATGTACATCTCTATATCTCAGTGTGCACGGAGACGCTCTCACAGATACATAATGTACATCTCTATATCTCAGTGTGCACGGAGACGCTCTCACAGATACATAATGTACATCTCTATATCTCAGTGTGCACGGAGGCGCTCTCACAGATACATAATGTACATCTCTATATCTCAGTGTGCACGGAGACGCTCTCACAGATACATAATGTACATCCCTATATCTCAGTGTGCACGGAGGCGCTCTCACAGATACATAATGTACATCTCTATATCTCAGTGTGCACGGAGGCGCTCTCACAGATACATAATGTACATCTCTATATCTCAGTGTGCACGGAGACGCTCTCACAGATACATAATGTACATCTCCCTATATCTCAGTGTGCACGGAGGCGCTCTCACAGATACATAATGTACATCTCCCTATATCTCAGTGTGCACGGAGGCGCTCTCACAGATACATAATGTACATCTCCCTATATCTCAGTGTGCACGGAGACGCTCTCACAGATACATAATGTACATCTCTATATCTCAGTGTGCACGGAGGCGCTCTCACAGATACATAATGTACATCTCCCTATATCTCAGTGTGCACGGAGGCGCTCTCACAGATACATAATGTACATCTCCCTATATCTCAGTGTGCACGGAGACGCTCTCACAGATACATAATGTACATCTCTATATCTCAGTGTGCACGGAGGCGCTCTCACAGATACATAATGTACATCTCTATATCTCAGTGTGCACGGAGGCGTTCTCACAGATACATAATGTACATCTCTATATCTCAGTGTGCACGGAGACGCTCTCACAGATACATAATGTACATCTCTATATCTCAGTGTGCACGGAGGCGTTCTCACAGATACATAATGTACATCTCTATATCTCAGTGTGCACGGAGGCGCTCTCACAGATACATAATGTACATCTCTATATCTCAGTGTGCACGGAGGCGCTCTCACAGATACATAATGTACATCTTCCTATATCTCAGTGTGCACGGAGACGCTCTCACAGATACATAATGTACATCTCTATATCTCAGTGTGCACGGAGGCGCTCTCACAGATACATAATGTACATCTCTATATCTCAGTGTGCACGGAGGCGTTCTCACAGATACATAATGTACATCTCTATATCTCAGTGTGCACGGAGGCGCTCTCACACATACATAATGTACATCTCTATATCTCAGTGTGCACGGAGACGCTCTCACAGATACATAATGTACATCTCCCTATATCTCAGTGTGCACGGAGACGCTCTCACAGATACATAATGTACATCTCTATATCTCAGTATGCACGGAGGCGCTCTCACAGATACATAATGTACATCTCTATATCTCAGTGTGCACGGAGGCGCTCTCACAGATACATAATGTACATCCCTATATCTCAGTGTGCACGGAGACGCTCTCACAGATACATAATGTACATCTCCCTATATCTCAGTGTGCACTGAGGCGCTCTCACAGATACATAATGTACATCCCTATATCTCAGTGTGCACGGAGCCGCTCTCACAGATACATAATGTACATCTCTATATCTCAGTGTGCACGGAGACGCTCTCACAGATACATAATGTACATCTCTACATCTCAGTGTGCACGGAGGCGCTCTCACAGATACATAATGTACATGTCCCTATATCTCAGTGTGCACGGAGGCGTTCTCACAGATACATAATGTACATCTCTATATCTCAGTGTGCACGGAGACGCTCTCACAGATACATAATGTACATCCCTATATCTCAGTGTGCACGGAGGCGCTCTCACAGATACATAATGTACATCTCTATATCTCAGTGTGCACGGAGGCGCTCTCACAGATACATAATGTACATCTCTATATCTCAGTGTGCACGGAGACGCTCTCACACATACATAATGTACATCTCTATATCTCAGTGTGCACGGAGAGGCTCTCACAGATACATAATGTACATCTCTATATCTCAGTGTGCACGGAGACGCTCTCACAGATACATAATGTACATCTCCCTATATCTCAGTGTGCACTGAGGCGCTCTCACAGATACATAATGTACATCCCTATATCTCAGTGTGCACGGAGCCGCTCTCACAGATACATAATGTACATCTCTATATCTCAGTGTGCACGGAGACGCTCTCACAGATACATAATGTACATCTCTACATCTCAGTGTGCACGGAGGCGCTCTCACAGATACATAATGTACATGTCCCTATATCTCAGTGTGCACGGAGGCGTTCTCACAGATACATAATGTACATCTCTATATCTCAGTGTGCACGGAGACGCTCTCACAGATACATAATGTACATCCCTATATCTCAGTGTGCACGGAGGCGCTCTCACAGATACATAATGTACATCTCTATATCTCAGTGTGCACGGAGGCGCTCTCACAGATACATAATGTACATCTCTATATCTCAGTGTGCACGGAGACGCTCTCACACATACATAATGTACATCTCTATATCTCAGTGTGCACGGAGAGGCTCTCACAGATACATAATGTACATCTCTATATCTCAGTGTGCACGGAGACGCTCTCACAGATACATAATGTACATCTCTATATCTCAGTGTGCACGGAGGCGCTCTCACAGATACATAATGTACATCTCTATATCTCAGTGTGCACGGAGACGCTCTCACAGATACATAATGTACATCTCTATATCTCAGTGTGCACGGAGACGCTCTCACAGATACATAATGTACATCTCCCTATATCTCAGTGTGCACGGAGGCGCTCTCACAGATACATAATGTACATCTCCCTATATCTCAGTGTGCACGGAGGCGCTCTCACAGATACATAATGTACATCCCTATATCTCAGTGTGCACGGAGACGCTCTCACAGATACATAATGTACATCTCTATATCTCAGTGTGCACTGAGGCGCTCTCACAGATACATAATGTACATCTCTATATCTCAGTGTGCACGGAGACGCTCTCACAGATACATAATGTACATCTCTATATCTCGGTGTGCACGGAGGCGCTCTCACAGATACATAATGTACATTTCTATATCTCAGTGTGCACGGAGGCGCTCTCACAGATACATAATGTACATCTCTATATCTCAGTGTGCACAGAGACGCTCTCACAGATACATAATGTACATCTCTATATCTCAGTGTGCACGGAGGCGTTCTCACAGATACATAATGTACATCTCTATATCTCAGTGTGCACGGAGGCGCTCTCACAGATACATAATGTACATCTCCCTATATCTCAGTGTGCACGGAGACGCTCTCACAGATACATAATGTACATCTCTATATCTCAGTGTGCACGGAGGCGCTCTCACAGATACATAATGTACATCTCTATATCTCAGTGTGCACGGAGACGCTCTCACAGATACATAATGTACATCTCTATATCTCAGTGTGCACGGAGGCGCTCTCACAGATACATAATGTACATCTCCCTATATCTCAGTGTGCACGGAGACGCTCTCACAGATACATAATGTACATCTCTATATCTCAGTGTGCACGGAGACGCTCTCACAGATACATAATGTACATCCCTATATCTCAGTGTGCACGGAGGCGCTCTCACAGATACATAATGTACATCTCTATATCTCAGTGTGCACGGAGGCGCTCTCACAGATACATAATGTACATCTCCCTATATCTCAGTGTGCACGGAGACGCTCTCACAGATACATAATGTACATCTCTATATCTCAGTGTGCACGGAGACGCTCTCACAGATACATAATGTACATCTCTATATCTCAGTGTGCACGGAAACGCTCTCACAGATACATAATGTACATCTCTATATCTCAGTGTGCACGGAGGTGCTCTCACAGATACATAATGTACATCTCTATATCTCAGTGTGCACGGAGACGCTCTCACAGATACATAATGTACATCTCTATATCTCAGTGTGCACGGAGACGCTCTCACAGATACATAATGTACATCTCCCTATATCTCAGTGTGCACGGAGGCGCTCTCACAGATACATAATGTACATCTCTATATCTCAGTGTGCACGGAGGCGCTCTCACAGATACATAATGTACATCTCCCTATATATCTCAGTGTGCACGGAGGCGCTCTCACAGATACATAATGTACATCTCTATATCTCAGTGTGCACGGAGACGCTCTCACAGATACATAATGTACATCTCTATATCTCAGTGTGCACGGAGACGCTCTCACAGATACATAATGTACATCTCTATATCTCAGTGTGCACGGAGACGCTCTCACAGATACATAATGTACATCTCTATATCTCAGTGTGCACGGAGGCGCTCTCACAGATACATAATGTACATCTCTATATCTCAGTGTGCACGGAGACGCTCTCACAGATACATAATGTACATCTCTATATCTCAGTGTGCACGGAGACGCTCTCACAGATACATAATGCACATCTCCCTATATCTCAGTGTGCACGGAGGCGCTCTCACAGATACATAATGTACATCTCCCTATATATCTCAGTGTGCACGGAGGCGCTCTCACAGATACATAATGTACATCTCTATATCTCAGTGTGCACGGAGGCGCTCTCACAGATACATAATGTACATCTCTATATCTCAGTGTGCACGGAGGCGTTCTCACAGATACATAATGTACATCTCTATATCTCAGTGTGCACGGAGGCGCTCTCACAGATACATAATGTACATCTCCCTATATCTCAGTGTGCACGGAGGCGCTCTCACAGATACATAATGTACATCCCTATATCTCAGTGTGCACGGAGACGCTCTCACAGATACATAATGTACATCTCTATATCTCAGTGTGCACGGAGGCGCTCTCACAGATACATAATGTACATCTCTATATCTCAGTGTGCACGGAGACGCTCTCACAGATACATAATGTACATCTCCCTATATCTCAGTGTGCACGGAGGCGCTCTCACAGATACATAATGTACATCTCCCTATATCTCAGTGTGCACGGAGGCGCTCTCACAGATACATAATGTACATCTCTATATCTCAGTGTGCACGGAGACGCTCTCACAGATACATAATGTACATCTCTATATCTCAGTGTGCACGGAGGCGCTCTCACAGATACATAATGTACATCTCTATATCTCAGTGTGCACGGAGGCGTTCTCACAGATACATAATGTACATCTCCCTATATCTCAGTGTGCACGGAGGCGCTCTCACAGATACATAATGTACATCTCTATATCTCAGTGTGCACGGAGGCGTTCTCACTGATACATAATGTACATCTCTATATCTCAGTGTGCACGGAGGTGCTCTCACAGATACATAATGTACATCTCTATATCTCAGTATGCACGGAGGCGCTCTCACAGATACATAATGTACATCCCTATATCTCAGTGTGCACGGAGACGCTCTCACAGATACATAATGTACATCTCTATATCTCAGTGTGCACGGAGACGCTCTCACAGATACATAATGTACATCTCTATATCTCAGTGTGCACGGAGGCGCTCTCACAGATACATAATGTACATCTCCCTATATCTCAGTGTGCACGGAGGCGCTCTCACAGATACATAATGTACATCTCCCTATATCTCAGTGTGCACGGAGGCGCTCTCACAGATACATAATGTACATCTCTATATCTCAGTGTGCACGGAGACGCTCTCACAGATACATAATGTACATCTCTATATCTCAGTGTGCACGGAGGCGCTCTCACAGATACATAATGTACATCTCTATATCTCAGTGTGCACGGAGACGCTCTCACAGATACATAATGTACATCTCTATATCTCAGTGTGCACGGAGGCGCTCTCACAGATACATAATGTACATCTCTATATCTCAGTGTGCACGGAGGCGCTCTCACAGATACATAATGTACATCCCTATATCTCAGTGTGCACGGAGGCGCTCTCACAGATACATAATGTACATCTCTATATCTCAGTGTGCACGGAGACACTCTCACAGATACATAATGTACATCTCTATATCTCAGTGTGCACGGAGGCGCTCTCACAGATACATAATGTACATCCCTATATCTCAGTGTGCACGGAGGCGCTCTCACAGATACATAATGTACATCTCTATATCTCAGTGTGCACGGAGGCGCTCTCACAGATACATAATGTACATCCCTATATCTCAGTGTGCACGGAGGCGCTCTCACAGATACATAATGTACATCTCTATATCTCAGTGTGCACGGAGGCGCTCTCACAGATACATAATGTACATCTCTATATCTCAGTGTGCACGGAGACGCTCTCTCAGATACATAATGTACATCTCTATATCTCAGTGTGCACGGAGACACTCTCACAGATACATAATGTACATCTCCCTATATCTCAGTGTGCACGGAGACGCTCTCACAGATACATAATGTACATCTCTATATCTCAGTGTGCACGGAGACGCTCTCACAGATACATAATGTACATCTCTATATCTCAGTGTGCACGGAGGCAGGATGGGTTAGAGCCTTCACTTAGCTCAAGTACAGAGCAATCTGTGCTATTAAGATGAAACCTTCTTTTGTTAGCTATGAGGGATTGCCCCTTAAAGTGAATAAAACACTTAGAGCCCAGGAAAAGGAAAGCTTCCTGCAAAGTGCGCAATTAGTTTAGTGTTTTTCTGAGCAAAGCCATTAATTAATGACACATCTTTCAAACAATTAGAGCTTCACACTGCACTTATAAATGGGTTTTATTGGGCTGACACTGGGGATACGTTAACCCCTTCCTTCTGTGCCGTGGGGGCTCAAATTCAATCACCCAGCTGTTTGCTGCTTTCAGTGGTAGTGCCATGTTCCCTTCAGTGCCACTTATTATTCACCTTCTGTACACACACACCCCCACGTCACTGCCACAGAACCCCAACCTCCGTCACTGCCACAGAACTCCCCCACCCCATCACTGCCACAAAACCCCCACCCCGTCACTGCCACAGAACTCCCCCACCCCGTCACTACCACAGAACCCCAACCTCCGTCACTGCCACAGAACCCCCACCCCGTCACTGCCACAGAACACCCGCCCCCCACCCCGTCACTTCCACAGAACTCCCCCACCCCGTCACTGCCACAGAACCCCAACCCGTCACTGCCACGGAACACCCGCCCCCCACCCCGTCACTGCCACAGAACTCCCCCACCCCGTCACTGCCACAGAACCCAACCTCCGTCACTGCCACAGAACCCCCACCCCGTCACTGCCACAGAACCCCCACCCCGTCACTGCCACAGAACCCCCACCCCGTCACTGCCACAGAACACCCGCCCCCCACCCCGTCACTGCCACAGAACTCCCCCACCCCGTCACTGCCACAGAACCCCAACCCGTCACTGCCACGGAACACCCGCCCTCCACCCCGTCACTGCCACAGAACACCCTTCACCCCATCACTGCCACAGAACCCCCCCCTGCCACAGAACACCAGCCCCCCACCCCGTCACTGCCACAGAACCCCCCCCTGTCACAGAACCACCCTCCACACCCCCGTCACTGCCACAGAAACCAGCAAGTCAGAAACATTATTCTATTTCTTGTATCACAGGGAAAAGGTTGTGTCAAACGTGAAGATTTTTGGCAACACAAATGAAAGGAAAGTGGTGGAACAATTATGCAATGATATGCACATCCACATACTGCTAACTACCTGCTCCTATTACTCCATACTCCACGTATTACCCCATATAACCCTCCAACCCCTCCCCATACCTCCTCCTATTACTCCATATACAACCCTTCCCCATATCTCCTCCTATTTCCCCATACAACTGCTCCCTATACCTCCACCTATTACTCCATACAACCCCTCCCCATACCTCCTCCTATTACCCCATACAACTGCTCCCTATATCTCCTCCTATTGCATCATATAACTCCTCCTATTACCGCTCCCTATAACTCCTCTCATTACCCCATATAACCCATCCCTTTACCTCCTCCTATTACCCCATATAACCCCTCTCTATATCTCCTCATATTACCCCATATAGCCGCTCCCTATAACTCCTCCAGGATGGGCTGCAGGTGAGCTCTTTAAGGGGAGCCAGGATGGCCTTAGACCCAGGGGTTGGTGGCTGTGAGTTGGAGATGGAAGTAGGAGAGGCCGTAGGCTGCAGCAGTGGTGTAGGCCTTGGTGAGGCTGAATGCAAGGTACAGGAGAGTTTGGAGAGAAAGGAAAGAGCAGAACAGAATCTGCTTAAGAAAGAAGAGAAACGAGCTTTATTGAAGAAGTATAACAGGAAGGTAGAAGAATTGGAAATAGAAAATATTAAATTAAAGAGATGTTGTGGTCGTGAGATAGACACGCGCAAGAAGCAAATAAATCATCTGCATGTTGAATTAACCCGGTTGGAGGTTGAGATTGCAAAAATAACAGGGGTTCCAGTCAAACAGAAACGTTCCCTTTTAAAAACCATTGAAATGCTAACCCACAGGGTGCAAAGCAAAATGCTGAGCAGGGTGCAGAGCAAAGTGCAGAACAAGGCGCAGATTCATATTGTGGAAACGGAAGCCAAAACCCCATTAAATGCTCACAAGAAAAGATAAGTTTGGTGACAACTACAAGAAGTGGGAAAGAAACTAGATCCCAGAACAAGTCTGCAAAGTCTAAAGATAAAACAGAGAACTTATCCCAGGAAAATTCTGATTCAGATCCTGACAGTTTAATTCCACCAACTGCCAAGAAAACCCCAAAGGGTAAAGTTGCAAAAAAAAAGAAAGCAAAGGACCGGAGGCTAAAGGTTTCCACAGGAGAAGGTAACAGCCCTGTAATAGGGTCCAAAGACTTCAGGGAAGGGGACTCACCTCAGGGTGTATCAGACTGTGAGCAAGGATCTGTTCCAGAGCTTCCAGCATCCCAGGGGTTAATAGCAGAAGCAGCAGAAGATCTTATTAAAAGACCATTGCATGCAAAGAAAGCAGCAGACACCTGTGATGTGGGGTTATCTCAGACTCCCACGCTGGGAGAAGTTACAGAAATTACAAAGAAATCTGGAGAGCAGCAAAGCAAGAACCTAGAAACTCTGAGAGGAGATCAGCTGGAAATGGAGTTTGTGCCTGAGAGCAGTGAGCCAGAGAACCCATGGTCACCTTAACTTACAGAACCACACCCCTGCTTATTAGCTGGTCCTGGGATTCAGAACTCTGAGAGAGGAGAACAGCAGGTGGTAATTAGCAGCAATGGACACAGCATTAACCCTGTAATGCCTGGGAGTGAAATTAAGGTTGTGGAGACTGAAAGTGCTGCTTCTATCCAAACAGTTTCTGATAATAGAGTGACCCAATCAGAAGATGGGGTAAAGCAAAGTAATGGCATTAAGGCAACCCCAGTTCACACAGCACCCCCTTCAGCCTGGAGTGGGAGATCCTTTGTGAGTGCTGTGACCAGAAATGCACAACCTTTAAAAAGGAGGAATGTGGTAAGGTTGAGGTATAAAGGCAGTGAGGAGATGAAGCCTGACAGGATTTTTGTAGGAAAACATCTATTGAAAGAATCCTTGGGCTTCAAAGCAGATGAAATTTATGCCCTTATCCATGTTCGAGGCTCCTGTGAGTATGATGTCAGCTTTAAGAGACCTCAGACTTTGGACTATTTCTGGACAAGATATGAGAGTTTAAAAAATACTGAGTTATGGAAGTCCTTTGCTGCTATTCCTGTGTCCAAACCGGAAACAAAGTCTGTAACAATTCTCTTCAGACACGAATCAGTCCCAATATCAGATATTCTGATATGGCTTGGCAGACAATGTGATATACTGGCTCCACCTACAAGAATTATGGATGAAGAAGACATCTGGATTGGAGGTTGGAAAGTGCAAGTTAGACTTTGGCGACATGGCAATGTTACAAAAGCATCTGCCCAACTCCTTCTTCATAGGAAGAGAAAAAGGAAATTGTTTTTATTATGGTCAGCCAACCTTGTGCCATAGATTTGGTTCAGCCAGACACTTAAGTATTTCCTGTGATGTTCTAAAATGCAACTTGTGCCAGTGTGTGGGCCACGAGAGAACAAGTTGTACAAAGATTAAATGTAATCTATGTGGTCAATTTGGACATTCCTATCGGAGTTGTGCAGAAGCATGGCACAATATTTCAGGAATATGGGAACAGGAAGTGGATTTTGAAGAAAATGAAGCACTTTTTGATCATGCCTTGAAAGTTGCTGATAGAATTTGTTCAGATCAGCCTGGGAAAAGAGTTTGCCCAGATCCACCTGTGGACAAAATTCGCCTAGATCTAATGTCAGATGAAGAATTTACAGACCGTGTAGACATGGTCCAAGGAATATTAGAAGATCCTTTAGAGGGAACCTCCTCAAACTCATTTCCAGAAGGAAAACAGTCTGAGTATACAATGGAGGAACTTGCCAAGAGTGTAATCCTGACGGGTGGTAAAAATAAAAACAGAACGCAGAATTGGATACAGCCTAAAAGAAGGAAGAAGGTTACAGTAAAAAGACTTGGAGGAACTCTTCGACTTCCACCAGGTCCTGCTGGTAAGGTTCCTCCAGTGCCTGTAAAGAACCGTTTTTCTGCTCTTAGGAAGGATTGGGGTTCAAGAGTGGAAGACCCTGATGACATAGAGGAACTTTCCTTATCTGAAGAGGAGCATAATATGGATATTTCCATAGTGAAAGACTCGGACATGATCCCACCTTCGGTGGCCACTAAGAGGTTTGGGTCATTTGGGGATAATGTCAGGAAAAAGTAATACGGTGGCTAAAAAATGTTTGTTTATAAATTAATCCTTTAAAGGTAGCAGCTATTAATGTGGTAGTTAGGGCTTTTATTTAGTTTCAATTAAAAATGTGCATAAAGGAAATGTGAAGTTGCTGTTGAAAGGAGAAAGGTTGGAACAAATGCTGAGTTAATATTTATATAGTGTAAGTTCGTACATATGGTGCAGTTTTTGGTTTGTAAAGTGATTTGTGAAATGTAATGTTGGAATTTTTTTTCTCAATAAAAAGAGTTCCTCCTATTACCCCATATAACCCATCTCTATACCTCCTCCTATTACCCCATATAACCCCTATGTATACCTCCTCCTTGCTTTTATAACCATTTAGCACATATAAATAAGCTGGTATAAGTATATTGATGCAGGAGTTCCTTTACTGCCCTTATTCCTGACTCACGAACAGAACCATATTGTAAAAACAGAAGAAAACAGCGCACAACGCTCAGTGTAATACGTCAATAAATTATATTAAATGACAAGAGTAAGTAATCTGCGTACATCAAAATAGAATAAAAACAGCATATCATGGGATAATGTTACCCATATGCCCCACCACACAGGGATTTACCGCAAATTTATTTTTTTGCACTTTCAATATATTACATAGTGCACTGGTTCAAACTCTAAGCTTGCGCACTTTTATTCTCTTTTTGTATAACCATATTGTGTCTGGTTTCCTGGAATAATGTACGTTTTGTGGAAAAGGGGATTCTTTTTTAGGATTTTTCTAAATCACTTAACTCTCAACCCAAACAAGACCCTTCTGAGGAGGGGATCGTCCCTGCTGTATACACGATGGATAGTGCAGAAGGGAGCATGTTTATTGAATTCTGCTTTTATTTACATTTACATTGTTCAGTGTATAAATTACCATTTTATACAAAATATTTCTCATCAGAATCCTTTACATGAGACCCCATCCCAGAGCTCCGTGTAACCTTCCAAGGTTTGTATGATATAACAAAGCCGCGGATTCCAACATAATTACAGTATAATAATGAAACTGAACTGGAAATCTTATGGTAATAAAGCTTCATTTCCAAATACATCACCAGCACAGGTTAACCCTCTCACTGCCAGGACAGCAAACTACCTCCTGCGTGCCGCTGGGTTTTAGCTGTTACATTGGAAATGTTAGAATTAATAAGGATTAGGATTAATTCAACATAATAATAATAAATGTAATAATTAACTTATTTTTACTATTAATAATACATATACAAGAAATGCAGAGCACTGCTTTATATGGTCATATAATAATCACAATTCTCATGGAAATTACGAACAGTAAAAATCAATGCAATGGTTTGTCTTCCCGAGCTCTTTAAAGACCAATGTTTTATTATGTGTAGCCATGCCACCTATGGCTACTAACCTGCCCTACTCCTGGCAGTAAGCCCTGGTAAAGCAGGCATGCCAGTAGTCAATATGGGGTTTCCCCACTCACTGGTGCTGCACTTGAGTGAAAGGGGGAGTGCGGTGACATCAGGCCTGATCACGTCCAATCACGGGACAGACCTGATGCCCTCTTCCTAGCTTTTCTTAAGGGAGGTGATGCCCCAAATTTAGCAGTGCCTCTACCCCCTTGAGAGAGGCAGGTCACACAGCCAAGAGCCTGACTATTGGGCCTTCTCTGGTCCTCTTCCCTCTAGGGGAGAGTGAGTGTGTACCATACATTAGAGGGGCAGGGAAGAGCTGGGACTGCTGCGGGTGCCCTTGGCCTGTAGCGAAGGTCCAGGGACCATCCTTCAGTGGGTATCTGAGAGTGGGACTGCATTGGGCAGAAGATTGCCATGTACTGCTGTTGGTGTACAGACAATAAACCATTCCTGTTGTTATACCTCCGGTCCGGTGTGTGATGTTGCTGGGGGAAGAGTTAATCGGTTCTACCGTGGGAGATCATCTTCCGTTCCCTGGAGCCTACGGCAGATGGAGGCGCTGCACTGCTATAGAACCATGTGGGGTATGAACCCCAGAAGCGTGGTCCTGAGTCCCCACTACCATCGGTGGACAGCTCAGCCCTCCTGTTACCAGCAGGGATCACGCACCACAGACGTAGTAATGGCAGAATCTCCCAGAGGGTGAGGGAAACGCCGTTACATGTGTCTTTATTGTAATTAGTGGGCTGGGATGAGTAATTAAGCTTGTGTTATTACAGTCTAATTACAAAGTCTCCAGCACAACCTTTGCTAAATCACAAACAAGCATAACATCCAGTCATTCGGTCGGCTTTTGCTGCTCTCATTTAATGAAAAGACCTCCATAGTTGGGACACTTGCCTAATGGTAATATTACTGTCTTTGAAGTGGGAGGGCTTTATTTAAATTCCAGTGTCCACTCCTTGTGACGTTGAGTCAGTCACTTCCTGTGTTCGTGCACCAACATTAGATTGGCAGCTGTGCAGGACACGAGGCCAGTCAGAGCCCGATTTCCCAATAGGTCCGTCAGGCTCCGGCCTAGGCTCCCTAGTTGGGAAAATCGGGTTCTGGGGCCAAGCTCTGACTGATACTAGATACCTATGTTAACCCCTAGTGGCCCTTAAGGTCCAGACTGGCCATGAATCCCAGAATGACTGGTGGACTCCCAAAATGTCGGGAGATTGGCTAAATCTCCCATGTGAGTCTGTATGCGTCTATGAAACCTGACATACCTCATAATCACGCAACATGCAATGCAGCCAGGGATTCTGGGTAATGACATACAGACATAAGCTTAAAGTCTGGACATGTGAGGCCTGGATACCTCAATCCAACGCTGTATGGGGCGGATCTGTCCTGTAAAACCCTACAGTATGTACAGAGCTGCGCATACCGTCTGTGTTATATATTATGGAAATAAGGAATAAAACAATATTGTCCCAAAATAATGATTATCTCAGCGGGATAACACTCCCACATTCTGCCCAACACTTCATCAACGCAGTTTCATTTTACCGCACCATTCTTTAGACCTCTTCTCCCATTGCATTGTGGGTTTCTGAAGCCCTGCATTTCCTGCCCACTATGAAGCCTATGACTATAAGGGGGTAATGCAATATACTGGGATCGCCACAAAACCCTTATTGACTTGCACGGGGAGATCAAGCTGCCACATAGAATGACCCCCATTTCCCAGGATGCACTGGGATGATAGGCAGCATACACAGTGCATTGCCAGCTCTTCCACACTGAGGGACACGGCTCACAAATCTCAATTAGCTTTTGCAAGTTAGTTTCTGCTTAAGATTCCCAGGTCCCGCGTTGGGTTAAGCATCATTTGCAAACTATGTGAGTAAAGCCAGGGGCATTATATGTGTAACCGCGTGCGGGCACAGGGCTTTCTCTCTGCGTAAATCTCCACTCATTTCCTTTAATGAATAAACTGAGCTATCTGCATTATTACTGCGCAATCTGCATTATTACTGCGCAATCTGCATTATTACTGCGCAATCTGCATTATTACTGCGCAATCTGCATTATTACTGCGCAATCTGCATTAATACTGCGCAATCTGCATTATTACTGCGCAATCTGCATTATTACTGCGCAATCTGCATTATTACTGCGCAATCTGCATTATTACTGCGCAATCTGCATTATTACTGCGCAATCTGCATTATTACTGCCCTATCTGCATTATTACTGCGCAATCTGCATTATTACTGCGCAATCTGCATTATTACTGCGCAATCTGCATTAATACTGCGCAATCTGCATTATTACTGCGCAATCTGCATTATTACTGCGCAATCTGCATTATTACTGCGCAATCTGCATTATTACTGCGCAATCTGCATTATTACTGCGCAATCTGCATTATTACTGCCCTATCTGCATTATTACTGCGCAATCTGCATTAATACTGCGCAATCTGCATTATTACTGCGCAATCTGCATTATTACTGCGCAATCAGCATTATTACTGCGCAATCAGCATTATCACTGCGCTATCTGCATTATTACTGCCCTATCTGCATTATTACTGCCCTATCTGCATTATTATTGCGCTATCTGCATTATTATTGCGCTATCTGCATTATTACTGTGCAATCTGCATTATTACTGCGCAATCTGCATGATCACTGCACATTCTGCATTATTACTGCGCTATCTGCTTTATCACTGCACATTCTGCATTATTACTGAGCTATATGCATTATTACGGCACTATCTGCAGTATTACTGCGCTATCTGTAGTATTACTGGAATGCGTGGAAATTTAGCGTCTCTCATTTTCTTGCAATTATCTAAACAAGGTTTGAAAGGTTTATGTAGGAGAACCTCTGTTATGAAGCAATAACCAATACTGGACAGATCACACGTGTATATATGTATATATGTATGTATGTATATATATATATATATATATATATATATATAGCAAAAGAAAATATTACTGTATGCTCATTTGCATGTCTTAGGCAGGTCTGTAACCCCGCCTAATAATAAAGGCTTTTCCATCTCTCTATAGTTACCCGCTTTCACGGTCAGAATATAACTGGTATTAAAGAGAATGTACAGGACGGGCTGACCTTACACGACCTGTTCCTGTAATGCATGAAAGCTGAAGTTCACGTATTGTGCACTCCCGGAAATGAACATATATAAATTAGTAATGAGTATATAACTCTGCACTTCCAGCACTGAATCCTTTCATAAAGTATGCTCAGCCTTACTCAATGCGACATTTGCAGAACATTAAATGGCTTTGCTGCCAGAGGAGACGGCTGCAGCGCAGGTTATTTAATTAAGACATTTTGCCAGATACATTGAGATATACATCTTGTTTTCACTTAGTTTCTGGGCAAGCGAAGGGAGATAGAAATTTATTGACCAAGTTTGCACAGTATGTGTGTGTGTGTGTGTGTGTGTGTGTGTGTGTATGTGTGTATGTTATGTACGTATATACGTATGTATGTATATCTTTATTTATATAGCGCCATTAATGCAGTGCGCAGAACGGATCCGCAGAGCCGAAAATAAGGGAGAGCGCGTTTAGTGAATAAAACGTGTAATAAGTAAGGAAAGTAACAAAGGACATTATTATTATTATTATTATTATTATTAGTAGTAGTAGTAGTAGTAGTAGTATTATTATTATTAGTAGTAGTAGTAGTAGTATTATTATTAGTATTATTATTAGAGGGGGACACATTTTTTTTAGCGGCTTTGGATCCGCCTTGGATTGGCCGATTCCTTTGGTCTGCGGATTTCCGCGAACCAGTCTCAGAAAGGGCGATTCGTTTCTCCCCAAACATCTTTTTTTCACCGACGTTACAATCCCCCATTGACGTGCGGGTTAGATTGGTTACGCTCACCAGCGGATTTTAGCCAATGGCGGTTGTGGATCAATCCTCACGGATTTTACACCGCGGAACGGATTGCGACAGCCTCGCCCCTCTCTACTTCTTAGAGAACGTGTGACCGCGTCGGTTTGGCGTTACCGCGTAGAAAGCTTGTGTCTTCAATGTCACTTTCCGCGTGATAGAAATGTATGTACCTGCTGCTGGAATTATCTGGCAGTAAATGGTTAAATAATAAAATAACCCGACTCTTAGTAATACTTTTATCGTTACACGAGTACCTCCTAATTTCAAGTTCAACGCAATTTTTTTTTTTAAAGTAAAAATCTCGGTGTAGAAAGAGTAAACCCCCCTTAGTATGTTACGGAAAATGTACGTTTTGCTTTTCTCTGGTAACACTGAATGCGCGTACAGGTAGATCACACAGGTAGATCACACAGGTAGATCACACAGGTAGATCACACACTAATGATGGCTTTATAATAACTGTACAAACATTGGACAAAATAAAACATTCACCCCTCCAGTATTGAGGCAAGTCTAATCACCAAAAGATACTAGATAAAGATTGTAAAAATCGCTGAAGCTTTTAGTTACCATACAAATATTAAATGTTTTAAAAATAATTTTAACATTCATCAAATAGCATGTTGACACACGGAGCAAAGACCGTGATACGCGGACACTGCCGGACACACGGGGGGAATGACCGTGATACGCGGACACTGCCGGACACACGGGGGGAATGACCGTGATACGCGGACACTGCCGGACGCACGGGGGGAATGACCGTGATACGCGGACACTGCCGGACACAAGGGGGGAATGACCGTGATACGCGGACACTGCCGGACGCACGGGGGAATGACCGTGATACGCGGACACTGCCGGACACACGGGGGGAATGACCGTGATACGCGGACACTGCCGGACGCACGGGGGAATGACCGTGATACGCGGACACTGCCGGACACACGGGGGGAATGACCGTGATACGCGGACACTGCCGGACACACGGGGGAATGACTGTGATACGCGGACACTGCCGGACGCACGGGGGAATAACCGTGATACGCGGACACCGCCGGACACACGGGGGAATGACCATGATACGCGGACACCGCCGGACACATGGGGCAAAAAACGTGATACGCGAACACTGCCGGACACACGGGGGAATGACCGTGATACGCGGACACTGCCGGACACACGGGGCAAAAAACGTGATACGCGAACACTGCCGGACACACGGGGGAATGACCGTGATACGCGGACACTGCCGGACACACGGGGGAATAACCGTGATACGCGTACATCGCCGGACACACGGGGGAATGACCGTGATACGTGAACACTGCCGGACACACGGGGGAATAACCGTGATACGCGGACACCGCCGGACACACGGGGGAATGACCGTGATACGCGTACACCGCCGGACACACGGGGGAATGACTGTGATACGCGGACACTGCCGGACACACGGGGGAATGACCGTGATACGCGGACACTGCCGGACACACGGGGGAATGACTGTGATACGCGGACACTGCCGGATACACGGGGGAATGACCGTGATACGCGGACACTGCCGGACACACGGGGGAATGACTGTGATACGCGGACACTGCCGGACACACGAGGGAATGACCGTGATACGCGGACACTGCCGGACACACGGGGGAATGACTGTGATACGCGGACACTGCCGGACACACGGGGGAATGACTGTGATACGCGGACACTGCCGGACACACGGGGGAATGACTGTGATACGCGGACACTGCCGGACACACGAGGGAATGACCGTGATACGCGGACACTGCCGGACACACGGGGGAATGACTGTGATACGCGGACACTGCCGGACACACGGGGGAATGACTGTGATACGCGGACACTGCCGGACACACGGGGGAATGACTGTGATACGCGGACACTGCCGGACACACGGGGGAATGACCGTGATACGCGGACACCGCCGGACACACGGGGGAATGACGCGCTTTGCAGAAATCGTGCTCCAAATCTGTCTTGATTCATCTCCTTCTTTATCTTTTTTGTTAACTCTTTGGATGCAAGTGAGGCCTGTAACACATCGCACAACCCTCGGCGCGTCCCTGAGCGCAGAATATGTCCACGCACGGGAGCCTGGAAGCAATTTATTGTTGCATAGCTCTGACAATACGAACATATAATCCCAAGAGTTTACAATCTAATATTTGTATCTGTGCCACCGGGAGTAGAGATGGGCACATTTTTGGGGTGAATTTGGATCTGTGGCGGAGCGGACGGTTCCTTTGGTCCGTGGGTTATCACCACTACACTCTGCGGATTCGGCAATCGGTGGATAATTAAGAATCCGGCAGCGGGTCGCGGAGTCCGCAGATTGGATTCTACAAATCGGTCCGTGGGTTGTATCCAATGGCGGATTTTGATGAGTCGGCGCGGATTAAAACCGACTAGATCCGTTTGCAGCTTTTACACCGCTAACTGGATTTGGGGGGGGGGAGGGGAATGCGAGAAACTCCGGGAAACGGGTGAGCGGATTCGCCCGTCTGTAACCGGGACGTAACATTGATTAACCTTCGGTTTTAAGATCAGAATGGCCTACTTCAACCACCTTTTCCCAGCGGCCCCTCTCTCCCCGTCCGCTCCTCAGCCGGGGCTAATGAGATAATATTCTGTGCGGCGTTTCACGGGAACGTTTTCCGTATGGAAATCTCGTGGCTGTTTCTCCACCGAACAATATTTCCTAAAGCACCAGAATATAAATATTTAATGTGGAATTATGCTAGTTATGTAATGTTTTTTTCCTAATTCCGGCCATACTGGCATCAGGGGCCAGTGACATGTAATGAATCAGAGGCCTCCTCGCTCTGTGTACCGTGAAAATAATGGTGGCCTGATTAACCCCATCAGTGCCAGAGGTGACAGGAGTGCATTGCAAAGCATAGTGATGTAGGAACCTCTGGCAGTGAGAGGGTTAAGCAGAGAAATTGGCGTATTAGGAGCAGGGAACATGCTTATGAAATTTGCATCGCATCCCGGGGACTTGGTGCATTTGCAAACAAAAATAATTAACTCTCTCTGGCATAATAAACACGTTTGTGTCATGAATGCAAAATATAGCAGTTTGGGGTCGTTGAGGAAGAAATGACGATTTATTATCACCCTCATTTGTCCAATTATTCCTCTGTAAAGCCATTGTGACTCTTTGTGAAACAGTTTAAAACATCCGTCTCTCCCCAGCATGACCGCGGGATCGCACGGCGCTGACCCCCGCTAATTTCAGCTGCCCCAGCTTGTGACATATTACCGGTGTTACATCCTGGTTTTTTTTCAATGTAATTAAATGGCTGCAACCAATGACGTTGCCGAATCCTACTGACCCAGGAGCTTTGGCAGCCATTTTATTTCTCCTGTAGTAGAAATAGAGTTGTAAGGCGGTTCACTGCTGCCGCAGGGGTATAAAAGTGGAGGTTCCACACGCAATAAAATAAAAGGTTAGTTTATTTAGTGCATATACACAAAAAAATCTGCTACAGAGCGAACTCTGACGCGTTTCGTCCCACCAGGGACTTTGTGTCACGCAGCGCACACACACACTGACACAAAGAGCAGTCATGCAGCGCACACAGCGCACACACTGACACAAAGAGCAGTGTCACACAGCGCACACACACACTGACACAAAGAGCAGTGTCACGCAGCGCACACAGCGCACACACTGACACAGAGCAGTGTCACGCAGCGCACACACACACTGACACAAAGAGCAGTGTCACGCAGCGCGCACAGCGCACACACTGACACAGAGCAGTGTCACGCAGCGCACACTCACACTGACACAAAGAGCAGTGTCACGCAGCGCACACAGCGCACACACTGACACAGAGCAGTGTCACTCAGCGCACACACACACTGACACAAAGAGCAGTGTCACGCAGCGCACACAGCGCACACACTGACACAGAGCAGTGTCACGCAGCGCACACAGCGCACACACACACTGACACAAAGAGCAGTGTCACGCAGCGTACACAGCGCACACACACACTGACACAAAGAGCAGTGTCACGCAGCGTACACAGCGCACACACACACTGACACAAAGAGCAGTGTCACGCAGCGTACACAGCGCACACACACACTGACACAAAGAGCAGTGTCACGCAGCGCACACAGCGCACACACACACTGACACAAAGAGCAGTGTCACGCAGCGTACACAGCGCACACACACACTGACACAAAGAGCAGTGTCACGCAGCGTACACAGCGCACACACACACTGACACAAAGAGCAGTGTCACGCAGCGTACACAGCGCACACACACACTGACACAAAGAGCAGTGTCACGCAGCGTACACAGCGCACACACACACTGACACAAAGAGCAGTGTCACGCAGCGTACACAGCGCGCACACACTGACACAAAGAGCAGTGTCACGCAGCGCACACAGCGCACACACACACTGACACAAAGAGCAGTGTCACGCAGCGCACACAGCGCACACACACACTGACACAAAGAGCAGTGTCACGCAGCGCACACAGCGCACACACACACTGACACAAAGAGCAGTGTCACGCAGCGCACACACACACTGACACAAAGAGCAGTGTCACGCAGCACGCACACACACTGACACAAAGAGCAGTGTTTGATAAGCAGTATGTAACAGAGACTATAAAAGCTTTATCAGGATCTCAGCGGCAAAACCAAGGAACAGCACCAGATTCATTCAAGTAAAGGAGTCACGGTGGCATTTTATCTGTTACTTAATCCGTTTTTTTCTCCCAGATTTTGACGGGAGACTGATACGTATATCGCTAAGTCTCCTGGCTTCAAAACTGAGGCAAATGTCTGCGTCATATTTACCACCAAACTAAAACCCCATTACGTGTACAGGCACATCCCGCATTAACGTACGCAATGGGACCGCAGCACGTATGTAACACAGTCACACCCCGCATTAACGTACGCAATGGGACCGCAGCATGTATGTAACACAGGCACACCCCGCATTAACGTACGCAATGGGACCGCAGCATGTATGTAACACAGGCACACCCCGCATTAACGTACGCAATGGGACAGCAGCATGTATGTAACACAGGCATACTCCGCATTAACGTACGCAATGGGACCGCAGCATGTATGTAACACAGGCACACCCCGCATTAACGTACGCAATGGGACTGCAGCATGTATGTAACACAGGCACACCCCGCATTAACGTACGCAATGGGACCGCAGCATGTATGTAACACAGGCATACCCCGCATTAACGTACGCAATGGGACCGGAGCATGTATGTAACACAGGCATACCCCGCTTTAACGTACGCAATGGGACCGCAGCATGTATGTAACACAGGCACACCCCGCATTAACGTACGCAATGGGACCGGCGCATGGATGTAACACAGGAATACCCCGCATTAACGTACGCAATGGGACCGGAGCATGTATGTAACACAGGCACACCCCGCATTAACGTACGCAATGGGACCGGAGCATGTATGTAACACAGGCACACCCCGCATTAACGTACGCAATGGGACAGCAGCATGTATGTAACACAGGCACACCCCGCATTAACGTACGCAATGGGACCGCAGCATGTATGTAACACAGGCACACCCCGCAGTAACGTACGCAATGGGACCGCAGCATGTATGTAACACAGGCACACCCCGCATTAACGTACGCAATGGGACCGCAGCATGTATGTAACACAGGCACACCCCGCATTAACGTACGCAATGGGACCGCAGCATGTATGTAACACAGGCACACCCCGCATTAACGTACGCAATGGGACCGCAGCATGTATGTAACACAGGCACACCCCGCATTAACGTACGCAATGGGACCGCAGCATGTATGTAACACAGGCACACCCCGCATTAACGTACGCAATGGGACCGGAGTATGTATGTAACACAGGCACACCCCGCATTAACGTACGCAATGGGACCGAAGCATGTATGTAACACAGGCACACCCCGCATTAACGTGCGCAATGGGACAGCAGCATGTATGTAACACAGGCACACCCCGCATTAACGTACGCAATGGGACCGCAGCATGTATGTAACACAGGCACACCCCGCATTAACGTACGCAATGGGACCGGCGCATGGATGTAACACAGGAATACCCCGCATTAACGTACGCAATGGGACCGGAGTATGTATGTAACACAGGCACACCCCGCATTAACGTACGCAATGGGACCGCAGCATGTATGTAACACAGGCACACCCCGCATTAACGTACGCAATGGGACCGGCGCATGGATGTAACACAGGAATACCCCGCATTAACGTACGCAATGGGACCGCAGCATGTATGTAACACAGGCACACCCCGCATTAACGTACGCAATGGGACCGCAGCATGTATGTAACACAGGCACACCCCGCATTAACGTACGCAATGGGACCGCAGCATGTATGTAACACAGGAATACCCCGCATTAACGTACGCAATGGGACCGCAGCATGTATGTAACACAGGAATACCCCGCATTAACGTACGCAATGGGACCGCAGCATGTATGTAACACAGGCACACCCCGCATTAACGTATGCAATGGGACCGCAGCATGTATGTAACACAGGCATACCCCGCATTAACGTACGCAATGGGACCGCAGCATGTATGTAACACAGGCACACCCCGCATTAACGTACGCAATGGGATCGCAGCATGTATGTAACACAGGCACACCCCGCATTAACGTACGCAATGGGACCGCAGCATGTATGTAACACAGGCATACCCCGCATTAACGTACGCAATGGGATCGCAGCATGTATGTAACACAGGCACACCCCGCATTAACGTACGCAATGGGACCGCAGCATGTATGTAACACAGGCACACCCCGCATTAACGTACGCAATGGGACCGCAGCATGTATGTAACACAGGCACACCCCGCATTAACGTACGTAATGGGACCGGAGCATGTATGTAACACAGGCATACCCCGCATTAACGTACGCAATGGGACCGCAGCATGTATGTAACACAGGCACACCCCACATTAACGTACGCAATGGGACCGCAGCACGTATGTAACACAGGTACACCCCGCAGTAACGTACGCAATGGGACCGCAGCATGTATGTAACACAGGCACACCCCGCATTAACGTACGCAATGGGACCGCAGCACGTATGTAACACAGGCACACCCCGCAGTAACGTACGCAATGGGACCGCAGCATGTATGTAACACAGGCACACCCCGCATTAACGTACGCAATGGGACCGCAGCATGTATGTAACACAGGCACACCCCGCAGTAACGTACGCAATGGGACCGCAGCATGTATGTAACACAGGCACACCCCGCATTAACGTACGCAATGGGACCGCAGCACGTATGTAACACAGGCACACCCCGCATTAACGTACGCAATGGGACCGCAGCATGTATGTAACACAGGCACACCCCGCATTAACGTACGCAATGGGACCGCAGCATGTATGTAACACAGGCATACCCCGCATTAACGTACGCAATGGGACCGCAGCATGTATGTAACACAGGCACACCCCGCATTAACGTACGCAATGGGACCGCAGCATGTATGTAACACAGGCATACCCCGCATTAACGTACGCAATGGGACCGCAGCATGTATGTAACACAGGCACACCCCGCAGTAACGTACGCAATGGGACCGCAGCATGTATGTAACACAGGCACACCCCGCATTAACGTACGCAATGGGACCGCAGCATGTATGTAACACAGGCACACCCCGCATTAACGTACGCAATGGGACCGCAGCATGTATGTAACACAGGCATACCCCGCATTAACGTACGCAATGGGACCGCAGCATGTATGTAACACAGACACACCCCGCATTAACGTACGCAATGGGACCGCAGCATGTATGTAACACAGGCACACCCCGCATTAACGTACGCAATGGGACCGCAGCATGTATGTAACACAGGCATACCCCGCATTAACGTACGCAATGGGACCGCAGCATGTATGTAACACAGGCACACCCCGCATTAACGTACGCAATGGGACCGCAGCATGTATATAACACAGGCACACCCCGCATTAACGTACGCAATGGGACCGCAGCAGGTATGTAACACAGGCACACCCCGCATTAACGTACGCAATGGGACCGCAGCATGTATGTAACACAGGCACACCCCGCATTAACGTACGCAATGGGACCGCAGCATGTATGTAACACAGGCACACCCCGCATTAACGTACGCAATGGGACCGCAGCATGTATGTAACACAGGCACACCCCGCATTAACGTACGCAATGGGACCGGAGCACGTATGTAACACAGGCATACCCCGCAGTAACGTACGCAATGGGACCGCAGCATGTATGTAACACAGGCACACCCCGCAGTAACGTACGCAATGGGACCGCAGCATGTAAGTAACACAGGCACACCCCGCATTAACGTACGCAATGGGACCGCAGCATGTATGTAACACAGGCACACCCCGCATTAACGTACGCAATGGGACTGCAGCATGTATGTAACACAGGCACACCCCGCATTAACGTACGCAATGGGACCGCAGCATGTATGTAACACAGGCACACCCCGCATTAACGTACGCAATGGGACCGCAGCATGTATGTAACACACACACCCCGCATTAACGTACGCAATGGGACCGCAGCATGTATGTAACACAGGCACACCCCGCATTAACGTACGCAATGGGACCGCAGCATGTATGTAACACAGGCACACCCCGCATTAACGTACGCAATGGGACCGGAGCATGTATGTAACACAGGCATACCCCGCATTAACGTACGCAATGTGACCGCAGCAGGTATGTAACACAGGCACACCTCGCATTAACGTACGCAATGGGACCGCAGCATGTATGTAACACAGGCACACCCCGCATTAACGTACGCAATGGGACCGGAGCATGTACGTAACACAGGCATACCCCGCATTAACGTACGCAATGGGACCGCAGCATGTATGTAACACAGGCACACCCCGCATTAACGTACGCAATGGGACCGCAGCATGTATGTAACACAGGCACACCCCGCATTAACGTACGCAATGGGACCGGAGCATGTACGTAACACAGGCACACCCCGCATTAACGTACGCAATGGGACCGCAGCATGTATGTAACACAGGCACACCCCGCATTAACGTACGCAATGGGACAGCAGCAGGTATGTAACACAGGCACACCCCGCAGTAACGTACGCAATGGGACCGCAGCATGTATGTAACACAGGCACACCCCGCATTAACGTACGCAATGGGACCGGAGCATGTACGTAACACAGGCATACCCCGCATTAACGTACGCAATGGGACCGCAGCATGTATGTAACACAGGCACACCCCGCATTAACGTACGCAATGGGACAGCAGCAGGTATGTAACACAGGCACACCCCGCAGTAACGTACGCAATGGGACCGCAGCATGTATGTAACACAGGCACACCCCGCATTAACGTACGCAATGGGACCGGAGCATGTACGTAACACAGGCACACCCCGCATTAACGTACGCAATGGGACCGCAGCATGTATGTAACACAGGCATACCCCGCATTAACGTACGCAATGGGACCGGAGCATGTATGTAACACAGGCATACCCCGCATTAACGTACGCAATGGGACCGCAGCATGTATGTAACTATGTAACACAGGCACACCCCGCATTAACGTACCCAATGGGACCGCAGCATGTATGTAACACAGGCATACCCCGCATTAACGTACGCAATGGGACCGCAGCATGTATGTAACACAGGCACACTCCGCATTAACGTACGCAATGGGACCGGAGCATGTATGTAACACAGGCATACCCCGCATTAACGTACGCAATGGGACCGCAGCATGTATGTAACACAGGCACACCCCGCATTAACGTACGCAATGGGACCGGAGCATGTATGTAACACAGGCATACCCCGCATTAACGTACGCAATGGGACCGCAGCATGTATGTAACACAGGCACACCCCGCATTAACGTACGCAATGGGACCGGAGCATGTACGTAACACAGGCATACCCCGCATTAACGTACGCAATGTGACCGCAGCATGTATGTAACACAGGCACAACCCGCATTAACGTACGCAATGGGACCGGAGCATGTACGTAACACAGGCATACCCCGCATTAACGTACGCAATGGGACCGCAGCATGTATGTAACACAGGCACACCCCGCATTAACGTACGCAATGGGACCGGAGCATGTACGTAACACAGGCATACCCCGCATTAACGTACGCAATGGGACCGCAGCATGTATGTAACACAGGCACACCCCGCATTAACGTACGCAATGGGACCGGAGCATGTACGTAACACAGGCATACCCCGCATTAACGTACGCAATGGGACCGCAGCATGTATGTAACACAGGCACACCCCGCATTAACGTACGCAATGGGACCGGAGCATGTATGTAACACAGGCACACCCCGCATTAACGTACGCAATGGGACCGCAGCATGTATGTAACACAGGCACACCCCGCATTAACGTACGCAATGGAAACGCAGCATGTATGTAACTATGTAACACAGGCACACCCCGCATTAACGTACGCAATGGGACCGGAGCACGTATGTAACTATGTGACACAGGCACACACCGCATTAACATACACAATGGGACCGGAGCATGTATGTAACTATGTAACACAGGCACACCCCGCATTAACGTACACAATGGGACCGGAGCACATATGTAAAGTGAAAATGTACTTAAAGTGAAGCACTCCTGTTTCCCACTTATTGATGCATGTACTGTACGGCAACCGTCATATACGTGCATAACTGATGTAAATAACACATTTGTAACAGGCTCTATAGTCTCCCCGCTTGCGCACAGCTTTGGTACAGGTAGGGAGCCGGTATTGCTGTTCAGGACGTGCTGACAGGCGCATGCGTGAGCTGCCGTTTGCCTATTGGGCGATATGTCCTTACTCGCGAGTGTACTTAAAGTGAGTGTCCTTAAACCGGGGTATGCCTGTAATAGGACTGGGGTTATCAATCTGCTGCAGCTCTTTTTATGCAAGTATAATTGTATTTGTATATCGCCAACAGTGTACGCTTTATAATATTACAATAAGGGGAATTAAGTGCACACACTGCCCCACTTTTGCAGCCAGATACTTGGATACAGAAGCCTCTGTGTGACCTAATTACTCAAGTCTCACGGCTGTAAAATTGGGACAAAACCAGACTAAAAACCCAGCGCCGTGCTTATTCCAGAAAAGGAGTCCTCCTGAAAGCAGCCGGACCGAAATCTGGTGCAGTTCCAGCTGTGCAGCCGGAACACCTCAGTAATAACCCACACAGGTCCCAAGGTAAGTCTACAAGCAGCAGCTGGTTTAGGGTGTCACGGCTCATTCACACCCCCGTTTTGCAGCCAGCAGAGATTGTGTGGTTAAGTTAAAGGAGCACTTCCTCCTGCTCCACGTTCGTTCTGCGTATTGGAAACGGGGGACTGCGGGCCGCGTTAAAATCCGCTCTGGGGACCCCACGCTTCCCGAGATACCGGCCAGGCTCCTGTAGTAGTCTCCCCTCCCAGAGAAATAAAATGGCATTTATATCTCCCACATTAAATGGGCCAATAGGGAACGGCGTCCGTCGCACCTTCCTACTAAGCCGTGTGACGCAGGCCTGTAACCAGCAGCACCTTCCCTTGTAAGGCCGCGCTTATAGTGCGCACGACGCGACGGATGACGTCACCCGTCCCTATAGGGAACCATGTTAATGGTTTTGAAGCAAAAGGTGGCACTGTGTGCTCATTTGCATGTCATTTCCCAGAATCCCTTGCTGCAGTGGGAGTGCTGGGTGATAATGGTTAAAGGTGGGGTTGCAGACCTGCAAATGAGCATACAGTAATATTTCCATTTGCTATATATATATATATAAAGACATAGCATGCACAGTTAGAGATAATATATATTATAGGCGTATGTAACATATATATCTGTTACGCACGCCTGCAGGAACTGCGTTCTGGTTCCTTTCTCTAGAAATCAACAAGAAACTCCATATAGTGATTATGAAAGTATTGGGGACAGTAGTTAAGGTAACAGATGGGTGTGAGCAGGGGGTCCCGCTGGAGCTGAAATGAATGCAGTTCATCTCCGGAGACCCCCGGCTTCAATCCGAGAACTGTAAAGAATGTAAAAAAGGAAGATTGGGGCGGGAGCCACACGCGGCCAGACTCCTGAATTAACACGGGATTGTTAGCTATATATTACATGTAAATATATCCTTTCCCTGCACACACCTCCCTGCTTAGCACCCGTGCATATACACCTCTGCCCGTGCATATACACCTCTACCCGTGCATATACACCTCTACCCGTGCATATACACCTCTGCCCGTGCATATACACCTCTACCCGTGCATATACACCTCTGCCTGTGCATATACACCTCTACCCGTGCATATACACCTCTACCCGTGCATATACACCTCTGCCTGTGCATATACACCTCTGCCCGTGCATATACACCTCTTCCTGAGCGCAGCTGTGCGCTGCCCGTGCATATACACCTCTTCCTGAGCGCAGCTGTGCGCTGCCCGTGCATATACACCTCTTCCTGAGCGCAGCTGTGCGCTGCCCGTGCATATACACCTCTTCCTGAGCGCAGCTGTGCGCTGCCCGTGCATATACACCTCTTCCTGAGCGCAGCTGTGCGCTGCCCGTGCATATACTCCTCTTCCTGAGCGCAGCTGTGCGCTGCCCGTGCATATACACCTCTTCCTGAGCGCAGCTGTGCGCTGCCCGTGCATATACACCTCTTCCTGAGCGCAGCTGTGCGCTGCCCGTGCATATACACCTCTTCCAGAGCGCAGCTGTGCGCTGCCCGTGCATATACACCTCTTCCTGAGCGCAGCTGTGCGCTGCCCGTGCATATACACCTCTTCCTGAGCGCAGCTGTGCGCTGCCCGTGCATATACACCTCTTCCTGAGCGCAGCTGTGCGCTGCCCGTGCATATACACCTCTTCCTGAGCGCAGCTGTGCGCTGCCCGTGCATATACACCTCTGCCCGTGCATATACACCTCTACCCGTGCATATACACCTCTGCCTGTGCATATACACCTCTACCCGTGCATATACATCTCTGCCTGTGCATATACACCTCTACCCGTGCATATACACCTCTGCCTGTGCATATACACCTCTGCCCGTGCATATACACCTCTTCCTGAGCGCAGCTGTGCGCTGCCCGTGCATATACACCTCTTCCTGAGCGCAGCCGTGCGCTGCCCGTGCATATACACCTCTTCCTGAGCGCAGCCGTGCGCTGCCCGTGCATATACACCTCTGCCTGAGCGCAGCCGTGCGCTGCCCGTGCATATACACCTCTTCCTGAGCGCAGCTGTGCGCTGCCCGTGCATATACACCTCTTCCTGAGCGCAGCTGTGCGCTGCCCGTGCATATACACCTCTTCCTGAGCGCAGCTGTGCGCTGCCCGTGCATATACACCTCTTCCTGAGCGCAGCTGTGCGCTGCCCGTGCATATACACCTCTTCCTGAGCGCAGCCGTGCGCTGCCCGTGCATATACACCTCTTCCTGAGCGCAGCTGTGCGCTGCCCGTGCATATACACCTCTTCCTGAGCGCAGCTGTGCGCTGCCCGTGCATATACACCTCTTCCTGAGCGCAGCTGTGCGCTGCCCGTGCATATACACCTCTTCCTGAGCGCAGCTGTGCGCTGCCCGTGCATATACACCTCTTCCTGAGCGCAGCTGTGCGCTGCCCGTGCATATACACCTCTTCCTGAGCGCAGCTGTGCGCTGCCCGTGCATATACACCTCTTCCTGAGCTCAGCTGTGCGCTGCCCGTGCATATACACCTCTTCCTGAGCGCAGCAGTGCGCTGCCCGTGCATATACACCTCTTCCTGAGCGCAGCTGTGCGCTGCCCGTGCATATACACCTCTTCCTGAGCGCAGCTGTGCGCTGCCCGTGCATATACACCTCTTCCTGAGCGCAGCTGTGCGCTGCCCGTGCATATACACCTCTTCCTGAGCGCAGCTGTGCGCTGCCCGTGCATATACACCTCTTCCTGAGCGCAGCTGTGCGCTGCCCGTGCATATACACCTCTTCCTGAGCGCAGCTGTGCGCTGCCCGTGCATATACACCTCTTCCTGAGCGCAGCTGTGCGCTGCCCGTGCATATACACCTCTTCCTGAGCGCAGCTGTGCGCTGCCCGTGCATATACACCTCTTCCTGAGCGCAGCTGTGCGCTGCCCGTGCATATACACCTCTTCCTGAGCGCAGCTGTGCGCTGCCCGTGCATATACACCTCTTCCTGAGCGCAGCCGTGCGCTGCCCGTGCATATACACCTCTTCCTGAGCGCAGCTGTGCGCTGCCCGTGCATATACACCTCTTCCTGAGCGCAGCTGTGCGCTGCCCGTGCATATACACCTCTTCCTGAGCGCAGCCGTGCGCTGCCCGTGCATATACACCTCTTCCTGAGCGCAGCCGTGCGCTGCCCGTGCATATACACCTCTTCCTGAGCGCAGCTGTGCGCTGCCCGTGCATATACACCTCTTCCTGAGCTCAGCTGTGCGCTGCCCGTGCATATACACCTCTTCCTGAGCGCAGCAGTGCGCTGCCCGTGCATATACACCTCTTCCTGAGCGCAGCTGTGCGCTGCCCGTGCATATACACCTCTTCCTGAGCGCAGCTGTGCGCTGCCCGTGCATATACACCTCTTCCTGAGCGCAGCCGTGCGCTGCCCGTGCATATACACCTCTTCCTGAGCGCAGCTGTGCGCTGCCCGTGCATATACACCTCTTCCTGAGCGCAGCTGTGCGCTGCCCGTGCATATACACCTCTTCCTGAGCGCAGCTGTGCGCTGCCCGTGCATATACACCTCTTCCTGAGCGCAGCTGTGCGCTGCCCGTGCATATACACCTCTTCCTGAGCGCAGCTGTGCGCTGCCCGTGCATATACACCTCTTCCTGAGCGCAGCTGTGCGCTGCCCGTGCATATACACCTCTTCCTGAGCGCAGCTGTGCGCTGCCCGTGCATATACACCTCTTCCTGAGCGCAGCTGTGCGCTGCCCGTGCATATACACCTCTTCCTGAGCGCAGCTGTGCGCTGCCCGTGCATATACACCTCTTCCTGAGCGCAGCTGTGCGCTGCCCGTGCATATACACCTCTTCCTGAGCGCAGCCGTGCGCTGCCCGTGCATATACACCTCTTCCTGAGCGCAGCCGTGCGCTGCCCGTGCATATACACCTCTTCCTGAGCGCAGCAGTGCGCTGCCCGTGCATATACACCTCTTCCTGAGCGCAGCAGTGCGCTGCCCGTGCATATACACCTCTTCCTGAGCGCAGCTGTGCGCTGCCCGTGCATATACACCTCTTCCTGAGCGCAGCTGTGCGCTGCCCGTGCATATACACCTCTTCCTGAGCGCAGCCGTGCGCTGCCCGTGCATATACACCTCTTCCTGAGCGCAGATGTGCGCTGCCCGTGCATATACACCTCTTCCTGAGCGCAGCTGTGCGCTGCCCGTGCATATACACCTCTTCCTGAGCGCAGCAGTGCGCTGCCCGTGCATATACACCTCTTCCTGAGCGCAGCTGTGCGCTGCCCGTGCATATACACCTCTTCCTGAGCGCAGCTGTGCGCTGCCCGTGCATATACACCTCTTCCTGAGCGCAGCTGTGCGCTGCCCGTGCATATACACCTCTTCCTGAGCGCAGCTGTGCGCTGCCCGTGCATATACACCTCTTCCTGAGCGCAGATGTGCGCTGCCCGTGCATATACACCTCTTCCTGAGCGCAGCTGTGCGCTGCCCGTGCATATACACCTCTTCCTGAGCGCAGCTGTGCGCTGCCCGTGCATATACACCTCTTCCTGAGCGCAGCTGTGCGCTGCCCGTGCATATACACCTCTTCCTGAGCGCAGCTGTGCGCTGCCCGTGCATATACACCTCTTCCTGAGCGCAGCTGTGCGCTGCCCGTGCATATACACCTCTTCCTGAGCGCAGCTGTGCGCTGCCCGTGCATATACACCTCTTCCTGAGCGCAGCTGTGCGCTGCCCGTGCATATACACCTCTTCCTGAGCGCAGCTGTGCGCTGCCCGTGCATATACACCTCTTCCTGAGCGCAGCTGTGCGCTGCCCGTGCATATACACCTCTTCCTGAGCGCAGCTGTGCGCTGCCCGTGCATATACACCTCTTCCTGAGCGCAGCTGTGCGCTGCCCGTGCATATACACCTCTTCCTGAGCGCAGCTGTGCGCTGCCCGTGCATATACACCTCTTCCTGAGCGCAGCTGTGCGCTGCCCGTGCATATACACCTCTTCCTGAGCGCAGCTGTGCGCTGCCCGTGCATATACACCTCTTCCTGAGCGCAGCTGTGCGCTGCCCGTGCATATACACCTCTTCCTGAGCGCAGCCTGTGCGCTGCCCGTGCATATACACCTCTTCCTGAGCGCAGCTGTGCGCTGCCCGTGCATATACACCTCTTCCTGAGCGCAGCTGTGCGCTGCCCGTGCATATACACCTCTTCCTGAGCGCAGCTGTGCGCTGCCCGTGCATATACACCTCTTCCTGAGCGCAGCTGTGCGCTGCCCGTGCATATACACCTCTTCCTGAGCGCAGCTGTGCGCTGCCCGTGCATATACACCTCTTCCTGAGCGCAGCTGTGCGCTGCCCGTGCATATACACCTCTTCCTGAGCGCAGCTGTGCGCTGCCCGTGCATATACACCTCTTCCTGAGCGCAGCTGTGCGCTGCCCGTGCATATACACCTCTTCCTGAGCGCAGCCGTGCGCTGCCCGTGCATATACACCTCTTCCTGAGCGCAGCCGTGCGCTGCCCGTGCATATACACCTCTTCCTGAGCGCAGCTGTGCGCTGCCGTGCATATACACCTCTTCCTGAGCGCAGCTGTGCGCTGCCCGTGCATATACACCTCTTCCTGAGCGCAGCCGTGCGCTGCCCGTGCATATACACCTCTTCCTGAGCGCAGCTGTGCGCTGCCCGTGCATATACACCTCTTCCTGAGCGCAGCTGTGCGCTGCCCGTGCATATACACCTCTTCCTGAGCGCAGCTGTGCGCTGCCCGTGCATTCCTTATACACCTCTTCCTGAGCGCAGCTGA
>NC_134489.1:110092340-110108895 GCF_040206685.1 Ascaphus truei | reverse complement strand
CTGAGCGCAGCTGTGCGCTGCCCGTGCATATACACCTCTTCCTGAGCGCAGCTCGTGCGCTGCCCGTGCATATACACCTCTTCCTGAGCGCAGCCGTGCGCTGCCCGTGCATATACACCTCTTCCTGAGCGCAGCTGTGCGCTGCCCGTGCATATACACCTCTTCCTGAGCGCAGCTGTGCGCTGCCCGTGCATATACACCTCTTCCTGAGCGCAGCTGTGCGCTGCCCGTGCATATACACCTCTTCCCTGAGCGCAGCGTGCGCTGCCCGTGCATATACACCTCTTCCTGAGCGCAGCTGTGCGCTGCCCGTGCATATACACCTCTTCCTGAGCGCAGCTGTGCGCTGCCCGTGCATATACACCTCTTCCTGAGCGCAGCTGTGCGCTGCCCGTGCATATACACCTCTTCCTGAGCGCAGCTGTGCGCTGCCCGTGCATATACACCTCTTCCTGAGCGCAGCTGTGCGCTGCCCGTGCATATACACCTCTTCCTGAGCGCAGCTGTGCGCTGCCCGTGCATATACACCTCTTCCTGAGCGCAGCTGTGCGCTGCCCGTGCATATACACCTCTTCCTGAGCGCAGCTGTGCGCTGCCCGTGCATATACACCTCTTCCTGAGCGCAGCTGTGCGCTGCCCGTGCATATACACCTCTTCCTGAGCGCAGCTGTGCGCTGCCCGTGCATATACACCTCTTCCTGAGCGCAGCAGTGCGCTGCCCCGTGCATATACACCTCTTCCTGAGCGCAGCTGTGCGCTGCCCGTGCATATACACCTCTTCCTGAGCGCAGCTGTGCGCTGCCCGTGCATATACACCTCTTCCTGAGCGCAGCTGTGCGCTGCCCGTGCATATACACCTCTTCCTGAGCGCAGCTGTGCGCTGCCCGTGCATATACACCTCTTCCTGAGCGCAGCTGTGCGCTGCCCGTGCATATACACCTCTTCCTGAGCGCAGCTGTGCGCTGCCCGTGCATATACACCTCTTCCTGAGCGCAGCTGTGCGCTGCCCGTGCATATACACCTCTTCCTGAGCGCAGCTGTGCGCTGCCCGTGCATATACACCTCTTCCTGAGCGCAGCTGTGCGCTGCCGTGCATATACACCTCTTCCTGAGCGCAGCTGTGCGCTGCCCGTGCATATACACCTCTTCCTGAGCGCAGCTGTGCGCTGCCCGTGCATATACACCTCTTCCTGAGCGCAGCTGTGCGCTGCCCGTGCATATACACCTCTTCCTGAGCGCAGCTGTGCGCTGCCCGTGCATATACACCTCTTCCTGAGCGCAGCTGTGCGCTGCCCGTGCATATACACCTCTTCCTGAGCGCAGCTGTGCGCTGCCCGTGCATATACACCTCTTCCTGAGCGCAGCTGTGCGCTGCCCGTGCATATACACCTCTTCCTGAGCGCAGCCGTGCGCTGCCCGTGCATATACACCTCTTCCTGAGCGCAGCTGTGCGCTGCCCGTGCATATACACCTCTTCCTGAGCGCAGCTGTGCGCTGCCCGTGCATATACACCTCTTCCTGAGCGCAGCAGTGCGCTGCCCGTGCATATACACCTCTTCCTGAGCGCAGCTGTGCGCTGCCCGTGCATATACACCTCTTCCTGAGCGCAGCTGTGCGCTGCCCGTGCATATACACCTCTTCCTGAGCGCAGCTGTGCGCTGCCCGTGCATATACACCTCTTCCTGAGCGCAGCTGTGCGCTGCCGCTGCATATACACCTCTTCCTGAGCGCAGCTGTGCGCTGCCCGTGCATATACACCTCTTCCTGAGCGCAGCTGTGCGCTGCCCGTGCATATACACCTCTTCCTGAGCGCAGCTGTGCGCTGCCCGTGCATATACACCTCTTCCTGAGCGCAGCTGTGCGCTGCCCGTGCATATACACCTCTCCTGAGCTATACTGCCGCTGCCCGTGCATATACACCTCTTCCTGAGCGCAGCTGTGCGCTGCCCGTGCATATACACCTCTTCCTGAGCGCAGCTGTGCGCTGCCCGTGCATATACACCTCTTCCTGAGCGCAGCTGTGCGCTGCCCGTGCATATACACCTCTTCCTGAGCGCAGCCGTGCGCTGCCCGTGCATATACACCTCTTCCTGAGCGCAGCCTGTGCGCTGCCCGTGCATATACACCTCTTCCTGAGCGCAGCTGTGCGCTGCCCGTGCATATACACCTCTTCCTGAGCGCAGCTGTGCGCTGCCCGTGCATATACACCTCTTCCTGAGCGCAGCCGTGCGCTGCCCGTGCATATACACCTCTTCCTGAGCGCAGCTGTGCGCTGCCCGTGCATATACACCTCTTCCTGAGCGCAGCTGTGCGCTGCCCGTGCATATACACCTCTTCCTGAGCGCAGCCGTGCGCTGCCCGTGCATATACACCTCTTCCTGAGCGCAGCCTGTGCGCTGCCCGTGCATATACACCTCTTCCTGAGCGCCGCTGTGCGCTGCCCGTGCATATACACCTCTTCCTGAGCGCAGCTGTGCGCTGCCCGTGCATATACACCTCTTCCTGAGCGCAGCAGTGCGCTGCCCGTGCATATACACCTCTTCCTGAGCGCAGCTGTGCGCTGCCCGTGCATATACACCTCTTCCTGAGCGCAGCTGTGCGCTGCCCGTGCATATACACCTCTTCCTGAGCGCAGCTGTGCGCTGCCCGTGCATATACACCTCTTCCTGAGCGCAGCTGTGCGCTGCCCGTGCAATACATCGACACCTCTTCCTGAGCGCAGCTGTGCGCTGCCCGTGCATATACACCTCTTCCTGAGCGCCGCTGTGCGCTGCCCGTGCATATACACCTCTTCCTGAGCGCAGCTGTGCGCTGCCCGTGCATATACACCTCTTCCTGAGCGCAGCTGTGCGCTGCCCGTGCATATACACCTCTTCCTGAGCGCAGCTGTGCGCTGCCCGTGCATATACACCTCTTCCTGAGCGCAGCTGTGCGCTGCCCGTGCATATACACCTCTTCCTGAGCGCAGCTGTGCGCTGCCCGTGCATATACACCTCTTCCTGAGCGCAGCTGTGCGCTGCCCGTGCATATACACCTCTTCCTGAGCGCAGCTGTGCGCTGCCCGTGCATATACACCTCTTCCTGAGCGCAGCAGTGCGCTGCCCGTGCATATACACCTCTTCCTGAGCGCAGCTGTGCGCTGCCCGTGCATATACACCTCTTCCTGAGCGCAGCTGTGCGCTGCCCGTGCATATACACCTCTTCCTGAGCGCAGCTGTGCGCTGCCCGTGCATATACACCTCTTCCTGAGCGCAGCTGTGCGCTGCCCGTGCATATACACCTCTTCCTGAGCGCAGCTGTGCGCTGCCCGTGCATATACACCTCTTCCTGAGCGCAGCTGTGCGCTGGCCCGTGCATATACACCTCTTCCTGAGCGCAGCAGTGCGCTGCCCGTGCATATACACCTCTTCCTGAGCGCAGCTGTGCGCTGCCCGTGCATATACACCTCTTCCTGAGCGCAGCTGTGCGCTGCCCGTGCATATACACCTCTTCCTGAGCGCAGCTGTGCGCTGCCCGTGCATATACACCTCTTCCTGAGCGCAGCCGTGCGCTGCCCGTGCATATACACCTCTTCCTGAGCGCAGCTGTGCGCTGCCCGTGCATATACACCTCTTCCTGAGCGCAGCTGTGCGCTGCCCGTGCATATACACCTCTTCCTGAGCGCAGCTGTGCGCTGCCCGTGCATATACACCTCTTCCTGAGCGCAGCTGTGCGCTGCCCGTGCATATACACCTCTTCCTGAGCGCAGCTGTGCGCTGCCCGTGCATATACACCTCTTCCTGAGCGCAGCTGTGCGCTGCCCGTGCATATACACCTCTTCCTGAGCGCAGCCGTGCGCTGCCCGTGCATATACACCTCTTCCTGAGCGCAGCTGTGCGCTGCCCGTGCATATACACCTCTTCCTGAGCGCAGCTGTGCGCTGCCCGTGCATATACACCTCTTCCTGAGCGCAGCTGTGCGCTGCCCGTGCATATACACCTCTTCCTGAGCGCAGCTGTGCGCTGCCCGTGCATATACACCTCTTCCTGAGCGCAGCTGTGCGCTGCCCGTGCATATACACCTCTTCCTGAGCGCAGCTGTGCGCTGCCCGTGCATATACACCTCTTCCTGAGCGCAGCTGTGCGCTGCCCGTGCATATACACCTCTTCCTGAGCGCAGCTGTGCGCTGCCCGTGCATATACACCTCTTCCTGAGCGCAGCTGTGCGCTGCCCGTGCATATACACCTCTTCCTGAGCGCAGCTGTGCGCTGCCCGTGCATATACACCTCTTCCTGAGCGCAGCTGTGCGCTGCCCGTGCATATACACCTCTTCCTGAGCGCTGCAGTGCGCTGCCCGTGCATATACACCTCTTCCTGAGCGCAGCAGTGCGCTGCCTGTGCATATACACCTCTTCCTGAGCGCAGCTGTGCGCTGCCCGTGCATATACACCTCTTCCTGAGCGCAGCTGTGCGCTGCCCGTGCATATACACCTCTTCCTGAGCGCAGCTGTGCGCTGCCCGTGCATATACACCTCTTCCTGAGCGCAGCCTGTGCGCTGCCCGTGCATATACACCTCTTCCTGAACGCAGCTGTGCGCTGCCCGTGCATATACACCTCTTCCTGAGCGCAGCTGTGCGCTGCCCGTGCATATACACCTCTTCCTGAGCGCAGCTGTGCGCTGCCCGTGCATATACACCTCTTCCTGAGCGCAGCTGTGCGCTGCCCGTGCATATACACCTCTTCCTGAGCGCAGCTGTGCGCTGCCCGTGCATATACACCTCTTCCTGAGCGCAGCCTGTGCGCTGCCCGTGCATATACACCTCTTCCTGAGCGCAGCTGTGCGCTGCCCGTGCATATACACCTCTTCCTGAGCGCAGCTGTGCGCTGCCCGTGCATATACACCTCTTCCTGAGCGCAGCTGTGCGCTGCCCGTGCATATACACCTCTTCCTGAGCGCAGCTGTGCGCTGCCCGTGCATATACACCTCTTCCTGAGCGCAGCTGTGCGCTGCCCGTGCATATACACCTCTTCCTGAGCGCAGCTGTGCGCTGCCCGTGCATATACACCTCTTCCTGAGCGCAGCTGTGCGCTGCCCGTGCATATACACCTCTTCCTGAGCGCAGCTGTGCGCTGCCCGTGCATATACACCTCTTCCTGAGCGCAGCTGTGCGCTGCCCGTGCATATACACCTCTTCCTGAGCGCAGCTGTGCGCTGCCCGTGCATATACACCTCTTCCTGAGCGCAGCTGTGCGCTGCCCGTGCATATACACCTCTTCCTGAGCGCAGCTGTGCGCTGCCCGTGCATATACACCTCTTCCTGAGCGCAGCTGTGCGCTGCCCGTGCATATACACCTCTTCCTGAGCGCAGCTGTGCGCTGCCCGTGCATATACACCTCTTCCTGAGCTCAGCTGTGCGCTGCCCGTGCATATACACCTCTTCCTGAGCGCAGCTGTGCGCTGCCCGTGCATATACACCTCTTCCTGAGCGCAGCCGTGCGCTGCCCGTGCATATACACCTCTTCCTGAGCGCAGCTGTGCGCTGCCCGTGCATATACACCTCTTCCTGAGCGCAGCTGTGCGCTGCCCGTGCATATACACCTCTTCCTGAGCGCAGCTGTGCGCTGCCCGTGCATATACACCTCTTCCTGAGCGCAGCTGTGCGCTGCCCGTGCATATACACCTCTTCCTGAGCGCTGCAGTGCGCTGCCCGTGCATATACACCTCTTCCTGAGCGCAGCTGTGCGCTGCCCGTGCATATACACCTCTTCCTGAGCTCAGCTGTGCGCTGCCCGTGCATATACACCTCTTCCTGAGCGCAGCTGTGCGCTGCCCGTGCATATACACCTCTTCCTGAGCGCAGCTGTGCGCTGCCCGTGCATATACACCTCTTCCTGAGCGCAGCTGTGCGCTGCCCGTGCATATACACCTCTTCCTGAGCGCAGCTGTGCGCTGCCCGTGCATATACACCTCTTCCTGAGCGCAGCTGTGCGCTGCCCGTGCATATACACCTCTTCCTGAGCGCAGCTGTGTGCTGCCCGTGCATATACACCTCTTCCTGAGCGCAGCTATGCGCTGCCCGTGCATATACACCTCTTCCTGAGCGCAGCAGTGCGCTGCCCGTGCATATACACCTCTTCCTGAGCGCAGCTGTGCGCTGCCCGTGCATATACACCTCTTCCTGAGCGCAGCTGTGCGCTGCCCGTGCATATACACCTCTTCCTGAGGTCAGCTGTGCGCTGCCCGTGCATATACACCTCTTCCTGAGCGCAGCCGTGCGCTGCCCGTGCATATACACCTCTTCCTGAGCGCAGCTGTGCGCTGCCCGTGCATATACACCTCTTCCTGAGCGCAGCTGTGCGCTGCCCGTGCATATACACCTCTTCCTGAGCGCAGCTGTGCGCTGCCCGTGCATATACACCTCTTCCTGAGCGCAGCTGTGCGCTGCCCGTGCATATACACCTCTTCCTGAGCGCAGCTGTGCGCTGCCCGTGCATATACACCTCTTCCTGAGCGCAGCTGTGCGCTGCCCGTGCATATACACCTCTTCCTGAGCGCAGCCGTGCGCTGCCCGTGCATATACTCCTCTTCCTGAGCGCAGCTGTGCGCTGCCCGTGCATATACACCTCTTCCTGAGCGCAGCCGTGCGCTGCCCGTGCATATACACCTCTTCCTGAGCGCAGCTGTGCGCTGCCCGTGCATATACACCTCTTCCTGAGCGCAGCTGTGCGCTGCCCGTGCATATACACCTTCCTGAGCGCAGCAGTGCGCTGCCCGTGCATATACACCTCTTCCTGAGCGCAGCTGTGCGCTGCCCGTGCATATACACCTCTTCCTGAGCGCAGCTGTGCGCTGCCCGTGCATATACACCTCTTCCTGAGCGCAGCTGTGTGCTGCCCGTGCATATACACCTCTTCCTGAGCGCAGCTGTGCGCTGCCCGTGCATATACACCTCTTCCTGAGCGCAGCTGTGCGCTGCCCGTGCATATACACCTCTTCCTGAGCGCAGCTGTGCGCTGCCCGTGCATATACACCTCTTCCTGAGCGCAGCTGTGCGCTGCCCGTGCATATACACCTCTTCCTGAGCGCAGCTGTGCGCTGCCCGTGCATATACACCTCTTCCTGAGCGCAGCTGTGCGCTGCCCGTGCATATACACCTCTTCCTGAGCGCAGCAGTGCGCTGCCCGTGCATATACACCTCTTCCTGAGCGCCGCTGTGCGCTGCCCGTGCATATACACCTCTTCCTGAGCGCAGCTGTGCGCTGCCCGTGCATATACACCTCTTCCTGAGCGCAGCTGTGCGCTGCCCGTGCATATACACCTCTTCCTGAGCGCAGCTGTGCGCTGCCCGTGCATATACACCTCTTCCTGAGCGCAGCTGTGCGCTGCCCGTGCATATACACCTCTTCCAGAGCGCAGCTGTGCGCTGCCCGTGCATATACACCTCTTCCTGAGCGCAGCTGTGCGCTGCCCGTGCATATACATCTCTTCCTGAGCGCAGCTGTGCGCTGCCCGTGCATATACACCTCTTCCTGAGCGCAGCAGTGCGCTGCCCGTGCATATACACCTCTTCCTGAGCGCAGCTGTGCGCTGCCCGTGCATATACACCTCTTCCTGAGCGCAGCTGTGCGCTGCCCGTGCATATACACCTCTTCCTGAGCGCAGCTGTGCGCTGCCCGTGCATATACACCTCTTCCTGAGCGCAGCAGTGCGCTGCCCGTGCATATACACCTCTTCCTGAGCGCAGCTGTGCGCTGCCCGTGCATATACACCTCTTCCTGAGCGCAGCTGTGCGCTGCCCGTGCATATACACCTCTTCCTGAGCGCAGCTGTGCGCTGCCCGTGCATATACACCTCTTCCTGAGCGCAGCGCACGCTGCCCGTGCATATACACCTCTTCCTGAGCGCAGCTGTGCGCTGCCCGTGCATATACACCTCTTCCTGAGCGCAGCTGTGCGCTGCCCGTGCATATACACCTCTTCCTGAGCGCAGCTGTGCGCTGCCCGTGCATATACACCTCTTCCTGAGCGCAGCTGTGCGCTGCCCGTGCATATACACCTCTTCCTGAGCGCAGCTGTGCGCTGCCCGTGCATATACACCTCTTCCTGAGCGCAGCTGTGCGCTGCCCGTGCATATACACCTCTTCCTGAGCGCAGCCGTGCGCTGCCCGTGCATATACACCTCTTCCTGAGCGCAGCTGTGCGCTGCCCGTGCATATACACCTCTTCCTGAGCGCAGCTGTGCGCTGCCCGTGCATATACACCTCTTCCTGAGCGCAGCTGTGCGCTGCCCGTGCATATACACCTCTTCCTGAGCGCAGCTGTGCGCTGCCCGTGCATATACACCTCTTCCTGAGCGCAGCTGTGCGCTGCCCGTGCATATACACCTCTTCCTGAGCGCAGCTGTGCGCTGCCCGTGCATATACACCTCTTCCTGAGCGCAGCTGTGCGCTGCCCGTGCATATACACCTCTTCCTGAGCGCAGCTGTGCGCTGCCCGTGCATATACACCTCTTCCTGAGCGCTGCTGTGCGCTGCCCGTGCATATACACCTCTTCCTGAGCGCAGCTGTGCGCTGCCCGTGCATATACACCTCTTCCTGAGCGCAGCTGTGCGCTGCCCGTGCATATACACCTCTTCCTGAGCGCAGCTGTGCGCTGCCCGTGCATATACACCTCTTCCTGAGCGCAGCTGTGCGCTGCCCGTGCATATACACCTCTTCCTGAGCGCAGCCGTGCGCTGCCCGTGCATATACACCTCTTCCTGAGCGCAGCTGTGCGCTGCCCGTGCATATACACCTCTTCCTGAGCGCAGCTGTGCGCTGCCCGTGCATATACACCTCTTCCTGAGCGCAGCTGTGCGCTGCCCGTGCATATACACCTCTTCCTGAGCGCAGCTGTGCGCTGCCTGTGCATGCGTCAAATATGAGAATCCTGGTGATCACGTCTCTTAAAGCAGCGACACTGCGACACTGCGACACTGCGACACTGCGACACTGCGACACTGCGACACTGCGACACTGCGACACTGCGACACTGCGACACTGCACTACAACGTATTTTATGTGTATATGTAACGCGTGTGACAATGTAACATTCTACATTCTTACCTAAGATGGCAATTATCCGGTGCTCCTGTTATATGTCTGTCAAAATCCTGCTTGTGTGCCTAACATAATGGCTGCCTTTCAGTTTAAATCAATCATTCAGTCTGTAACTCAGCAACTACAATGTATTCTTATATTACTAAGGTAACATTATCTATTGTTACAGTTTGCAGCTCAAATCGCTGGGAACATTGGCAACAAATGATCACAAACAGGAAAGTGTTGCAAAGATCTTGCACTGCTGGGGAGGTGGCTAAATCTGCTATTGAAATCAATGGATGCTTTAGCAGGGGTGCGCAAACTGGGGGCGTGCAAGGTTTTTCGGGGGGGCGAGATGGTTGCAAATTAAATGCCAGGGGAATGCGTGAGGCCTCTGAAACTATCCTTACCTTGTCTTCCGGCAACACGTCGCCATGGCAACACTGCATCAAATGACGCATGACGTCACGTGATGTGACGTTGCCATGACATCACGTGACCCTGCGGCGTCTTTGATGCCGTAGACAAGGTCAAGAGGGGGGCGGCAGAAGGGAGGGAGAGCAGGTAATATTATTAATGACATTTTTTTTACATTCATCTCTAATACCATTTTTAATGAGGTGTAATATACTGAGCATCCTGTGGTTTCTGTAGCAGTGCCACCACGCCTCCCCAGCAGTGCCACCACGCCTCCCCAGCAGTGCCACCACGCCTCCCCAGCAGTGCCACCACGCCTCCCCAGCAGTGCCACCACGCCTCCCCAGCAGCGCCACCACGCCTCCCCAGCAGTGCCACCACGCCTCCCCAGCAGTGCCACCACGCCTCCCCAGCAGTGCCACCACGCCTCCCCAGCAGTGCCACCACGCCTCCCCAGCAGCGCCACCACGCCTCCCCGGCAGTGCCACCACGCCTCCCCAGCAGTGCCACCACGCCTCCCCAGCAGCGCCACCACGCCTCCCCAGCAGTGCCACCACGCCTCCCCAGCAGTGCCACCACGCCTCCCCAGCAGTGCCACCACGCCTCCCCAGCAGTGCCACCACGCCTCCCCAGCAGTGCCACCACGCCTCCCCAGCAGCGCCACCACGCCTCCCCAGCAGCGCCACCACGCCTCCCCAGCAGTGCCACCACGCCTCCCCAGCAGCGCCACCACGCCTCCCCAGCAGCGCCACCACGCCTCCCCAGCAGTGCCACCACGCCTCCCCAGCAGTGCCACCACGCCTCCCCAGCAGCGCCACCACGTCTCCCCAGCAGCGCCACCACGCCTCCCCAGCAGCGCCACCACGCCTCCCCAGCAGTGCCACCACGCCTCCCCAGCAGTGCCACCACACCACGCCTCCCCAGCAGTGCCACCACGCCTCCCCAGCAGTGCCACCACGCCTCCCCAGCAGTGCCACCACGCCTCCCCAGCAGAGCCACCACGCCTCCCCAGCAGCGCCACCACGCCTCCCCAGCAGCGCCACCACGCCTCCCCAGCAGCGCCACCACGCCTCCCCAGCAGCGCCACCACGCCTCCCCAGCAGTGCCACCACGCCTCCCCAGCAGTGCCACCACGCCTCCGTAGCAGTGCCACCACGCCTCCCCAGCAGTGCCACCACGCCTCCCCAGCAGTGCCACCACGCCTCCCCAGCAGTGCCACCACGCCTCCCCAGCAGTGCCACCACGCCTCCCCAGCAGTGCCACCACGCCTCCCCAGCAGTGCCACCACGCCTCCCCAGCAGTGCCACCACGCCTCCCCAGCAGCACCACGCCTCCCCAGCAGTGCCACCACGCCTCCCCAGCAGTGCCACCACGCCTCCCCAGCAGTGCCACCACGCCTCCCCAGCAGCGCCACCACGCCTCCCCAGCAGCGCCACCACGCCTCCCCAGCAGTGCCACCACGCCTCCCCAGCAGTGCGCCAGATCTTTGCAATACTAAGTGTGAGTTGGGGTGAGGAGTTGCCTGTGTAACAGCGGCCGGTTGGTGGGTGAGGAGTATCTTTGCCAGATGGAGCTCTGTGGGTATACTAAATACTTAGTAATTACCCACTGGGCACGGGGGGGCTGTGCAGTTACCTGGGCTGGGGGGGCTGTGCAGTTACCTGGGCTGGGGGGGCTGTGCAGTTACCTGGGCTGGGGGGGCTCTGCAGTACCTGGGCTGGGGGGGGGGGCATGATAGTTACATAACAAAGCAGAATACTCCTCCAGCAGCCATAATAAATAATCACCCACTGCCACTTTAAACTAACACCAATCATTGATGCAGGGTTACTAAAACAGAATATCTACACCATGGCCCCAAAACGGCAGAGGGGTCAGAGGGCAACAAAACCAGAGCATCGGGTGCTATACAAAGTCAAATATAATGTATCACCGCAAACAATAACACATCCGGTAATAAAACCCTGAACTACCAATAAATATATATCACATCATCAAGTAATGCACGGGTAATGTGAATAATGCACGGGTAACATCAAGTAATGCACGGGTAACATCAAGTAATGCACGGGTAACATCAAGTAATGCACGGGTAACATCAAGTAATGCACGGGTAACATCAAGTAATGCACGGGTAATGTGAATAATGCACGGGTAACATCAAGTAATGCACGGGTAACATCAAGTAATACACGGGTAACATCAAGTAATACACGGGTAACATCAAGTAATGCACGGGTAACATCAAGTAATGCACGGGTAACATCAAGTAATGCACGGGTAACATCAAGTAATGCACGGGTAATGTGAATAATGCACGGGTAACATCAAGTAATGCACGGGTAACATCAAGTAATGCACGGGTAACATCAAGTAATGCACGGGTAATGTGAATAATGCACGGGTAACATCAAGTAATGCACGGGTAACATCAAGTAATACACGGGTAACATCAAGTAATACACGGGTAACGTGAATAATGCACGGGTAATGTGAATAATGCACGGGTAATGTGAATAATGCACGGGTAATGTGAATAATGCACGGGTAATGTGAATAATGCACGGGTAACACGTTAATGCACGGGTAACATCAAGTAATGCACGGGTAACGTGAATAATGCACGGGTAACATCAAGTAATGCACGGGTAACATCAAGTAATGCACGGGTAACATCAAGTAATGCACGGGTAACATCAAGTAATGCACGGGTAACATCAAGTAATGCACGGGTAACATCAAGTAATGCACGGGTAACATCAAGTAATGCACGGGTAACATCAAGTAATGCACGGGTAACGTGAATACTGTAATGCACGGGTAACATCAAGTAATGTACGGGTAACGTGAATAATGCACGGGTAACCCGTTAATGCACGGGTAACATCAAGTAATACACGGGTAACAGGAATAATGCACGGGTAACGCGTTAATGCACGGGTAACATCAAGTAATGCACGGGTAGCGTGAAAAATGCACTGGTAACATCAAGTAATACACGGGTAACGTGAATAATGCACGGGTAACGTGAATAATGCACGGGTAACATCAAGTAATGCACGGGTAACATCAAGTAATGCACGGGTAACGCGAATAATGCACGGGTAACGCGAATAATGCACGGGTAACATCAATTAATACACGGGTAACACAAGTAATGCACGGGTAACATCAAGTAATGCACGGGTAACGTGAATAATGTACGGGTAACCCGTTAATGCACGGGTAACATCAAGTAATGCACGGGTAACGTGAATAATGCACGGGTAACCCGTTAATGCACGGGTAACATCAAGTAATGCACGGGTAACAGGAATAATGCACGGGTAACGCGTTAATGCACGGGTAACATCAAGTAATGCACGGGTAACATCAAGTAATGCACGGGTAACATCAAGTAATGCACGGGTAACATCAAGTAATGCACGGGTAACATCAAGTAATGCACGCGTAACGTGAATAATGCACGGGTAACATCAAGTAATGCACGGGTAACCCGTTAATGCACGGGTAACCCGTTAATGCACGGGTAACGTGAATAATGCACGGGTAACATCAAGTAATGCACGGGTAACGTGAATAATGCACGGGTAACGTGAATAATGCACGGGTAACCCGTTAATGCACGGGTAACCCGTTAATGCACGGGTAACGTGAATAATGCACGGGTAACATCAAGTAATACACGGGTAACAGGAATAATGCATGGGTAACGCGTTAATGCACGGGTAACATCAAGTAATGCACGGGTAACGTGAATACTGTAATGCACGGGTAACATCAAGTAATGCACGGGTAACGTGAATAATGCACGGGTAACGTGAATAATGCACGGGTAACATCAATTAATACACGGGTAACGTGAATAATGCACGGGTAACGTGAATAATGCACGGGTAACATCAATTAATACACGGGTAACGTGAATAATGCACGGGTAACGTGAATAATGCACGGGTAACATCAATTAATACACGGGTAACGTGAATAATGCACGGGTAACGTGAATAATGCACGGGTAACATCAAGTAATGCACGGGTAACGTGAATAATGCACGGGTAACATCAAGTAATGCACGGGTAACGTGAATAATGCACGGGTAACGCGAATAATGCACGGGTAACATCAATTAATACACGGGTAACGTGAATAATGCACGGGTAACACAAGTAATGCACGGGTAACATCAAGTAATGCACGGGTAACCCGTTAATGCATGGGTAACATCAAGTAATGCACGGGTAACATCAAGTAATGCACGGGTAACATCAAGTAATGCACGGGTAACGTGAATAATGCACGGGTAACATCAAGTAATGCACGGGTAACGTGAATAATGTACGGGTAACCCGTTAATGCACGGGTAACGTCAAGTAATGCAGGGGTACGTGAATAATGCACGGGTAACCCGTTAATACACGGGTAACGTCAAGTAATGCACAGGTAACGTCAACTAATGCACGGGTAACGTGAATAATGCACGGGTAACCCGTTAATGCACGGGTAACATCAAGTAATGCACGGGTAGCGTGAATAATGCACGGGTAAAGTGAATAATGCACGGGTAACATGAATAATGTACGGGTAACCCGTTAATGCACGGGTAACATCAAGTAATGCACGTGTAACATCAAGTAATGCACAGGTAACGTCAACTAATGCACGGGTAGCGTGAATAATGCACGGGTAAAGTGAATAATGCACGGGTAACCCGTTAATGCACAGGTAACGTCAAGTAATGCACGGGTAACGCGAATAATGCACGGGTAACCCGTTAATGCACGTGTAACATCAAGTAATGCAGGGGTACCATGAATAATGCACGGGTAACATCAATTAATACACGGGTAACACAAGTAATGCACGGGTAGCGTGAAAAATGCACTGGTAACATCAAGTAATACACGGGTAACGTGAATAATGCACGGGTAACGTGAATAATGCACGGGTAACATCAAGTAATGCACGGGTAACATCAAGTAATGCACGGGTAACGCGAATAATGCACGGGTAACGCGAATAATGCACGGGTAACATCAATTAATACACGGGTAACACAAGTAATGCACGGGTAACATCAAGTAATGCACGGGTAACGTGAATAATGTACGGGTAACCCGTTAATGCACGGGTAACATCAAGTAATGCACGGGTAACGTGAATAATGCACGGGTAACCCGTTAATGCACGGGTAACATCAAGTAATGCACGGGTAACAGGAATAATGCACGGGTAACGCGTTAATGCACGGGTAACATCAAGTAATGCACGGGTAACATCAAGTAATGCACGGGTAACATCAAGTAATGCACGGGTAACATCAAGTAATGCACGGGTAACATCAAGTAATGCACGCGTAACGTGAATAATGCACGGGTAACATCAAGTAATGCACGGGTAACCCGTTAATGCACGGGTAACCCGTTAATGCACGGGTAACGTGAATAATGCACGGGTAACATCAAGTAATGCACGGGTAACGTGAATAATGCATGGGTAACGTGAATAATGCACGGGTAACCCGTTAATGCACGGGTAACCCGTTAATGCACGGGTAACGTGAATAATGCACGGGTAACATCAAGTAATACACGGGTAACAGGAATAATGCATGGGTAACGCGTTAATGCACGGGTAACATCAAGTAATGCACGGGTAACGTGAATACTGTAATGCACGGGTAACATCAAGTAATGCACGGGTAACGTGAATAATGCACGGGTAACGTGAATAATGCACGGGTAACATCAATTAATACACGGGTAACGTGAATAATGCACGGGTAACGTGAATAATGCACGGGTAACATCAATTAATACACGGGTAACGTGAATAATGCACGGGTAACGTGAATAATGCACGGGTAACATCAATTAATACACGGGTAACGTGAATAATGCACGGGTAACGTGAATAATGCACGGGTAACATCAAGTAATGCACGGGTAACGTGAATAATGCACGGGTAACATCAAGTAATGCACGGGTAACGTGAATAATGCACGGGTAACGCGAATAATGCACGGGTAACATCAATTAATACACGGGTAACGTGAATAATGCACGGGTAACACAAGTAATGCACGGGTAACATCAAGTAATGCACGGGTAACCCGTTAATGCATGGGTAACATCAAGTAATGCACGGGTAACATCAAGTAATGCACGGGTAACATCAAGTAATGCACGGGTAACGTGAATAATGCACGGGTAACATCAAGTAATGCACGGGTAACGTGAATAATGTACGGGTAACCCGTTAATGCACGGGTAACGTCAAGTAATGCAGGGGTACGTGAATAATGCACGGGTAACCCGTTAATACACGGGTAACGTCAAGTAATGCACAGGTAACGTCAACTAATGCACGGGTAACGTGAATAATGCACGAGTAACCCGTTAATGCACGGGTAACATCAAGTAATGCACGGGTAGCGTGAATAATGCACGGGTAAAGTGAATAATGCACGGGTAACATGAATAATGTACGGGTAACCCGTTAATGCACGGGTAACGTCAAGTAATGTACGGGTAACGTGAATAATGCACGGGTAACCCGTTAATGCACGGGTAACATCAAGTAATGCACGTGTAACATCAAGTAATGCACAGGTAACGTCAACTAATGCACGGGTAGCGTGAATAATGCACGGGTAAAGTGAATAATGCACGGGTAACCCGTTAATGCACAGGTAACGTCAAGTAATGCACGGGTAACGCGAATAATGCACGGGTAACCCGTTAATGCACGTGTAACATCAAGTAATGCAGGGGTACCATGAATAATGCACGGGTAACATCAATTAATACACGGGTAACACAAGTAATGCACGGGTAACATCAAGTAATGCAGGGGTAACGTGAATAATGCACGGGTAACATCAAGTAATGCACGGGTAGCGTGAATAATGAATGTGTGCTTATGGGGGCAAGGGCATGAACATAGGCAAAGTGAAGACAAAACACTAATATATATATATACAGCTCAACCCCGTTATAACGCGAATCCGCTTATAACGCAATGCGAGTGTGGCTCCCAATTTTTGTATTTATGAATACTTTAAAGTACGATTATT